>NC_134041.1:41636895-41938145 GCF_965140245.1 Athene noctua
CTGCTGAGACCCATTTTCCTTCCTATCAATAAGATTTTTGGCCTTCAAATTTTAGTAATGTATGTCTGTTCAGAAATATGCTTTATTTATTTTTGTATATATATTGTTTCCCAAAACCAATTTTTGCTAAATCCACAAGTGTTTAAATTACTGATAGTCTTATCTACTGTAAATTACATGTGTGCCATTACTATATTTTAACTTACAAAGGCAGCTTTAATAAAAGACAAAAAAGAGATAAGTTATGATAAGTTTAATTAAGTTTTAGCAAGTCAGAAACTTAATTGTATTGTGCATTAATAAAACTCACTGGATAATATATTTGCATCTGTCTTTATATTCATAATTTATCATGGTGCTTTGCAAAGTGCCTTACCTAAAATCTAATGTTAAATTATTATGAAAATAAGAAAGGTATTTTGTAGAGAGACATGGAGTGTCTCACTTCTTGATAGCAGTTTATAATTTTCTTCACCAAATTTAGCTGAGGGTATTTTGTCACTGTGGTTGGGTTATTTTTGTTCTTCCATGGCTGCATAGCAGTGTTTTAAAAATTTTCTATTAATTTTATGTTTTTTCCGCTGTCATGACTGGTTGTCTTGTACCATTCCCCTTGAGTGTATGTGTATTTATTATTTTAAACAATAACATTATATGTCCAGATAGGGGTCCCATTAATGTTCTGTTTCACTAGAAATTGGCAAAAATTTGCATCAAAGGGTTTAGCTTCATAAATGATATTTTGTATTGTTATTGAGTGGTGGTTGCTGGTTCTTCCCTTTTCACCATTTTGTGAAATTTTCACCACTTTGCCTGACAGAATAAGAAAGCTGAAATGCTCAGCTTCACACATCATGTTTCTGAGAGGCTCTGTTATTTTGTATAGTCTGTATTTAATGCAAAAAACCACAAGTAAACAGTTGTAAACACTTAAATGATGTGATTATAGGCAGAGGCATGTGACTGTCTCAAACTTAAGCTTTTGTAAAAAGCATGTGAAACTGTTATTTCATTGAAAATTTCAAGGAAGAATGGCTTAAAATTTCCTTGCAGCCTTTCCTAACTAGTGGGTCCCCTATAACAGAACCAAATAAAGCTATTTTGGAACACTTGGGTAAAAGTAATTTAAATGATGGTTTTGTTGTTTTTGTTTTTGTTTCACTGAGCAGTATATTAATCAATCCTGGAAACCATGTCAAGATTCAAGAAGGTACTTTAGGATTCTTCATTGCAAGTGATGCCAAAGAAGTAAAAAGGTAATTAATATATTTTTATCCTTAAATTTAAACATATAGTATTTAATTTGTTTTTTCTTTACATGTAAACACCTCACCTAATTTTAATTATTATCTGTTTAAAGATTCTCAGGGGGAATTGAGTTGGTACTCTAGTGAATCAACCATATGTGAATGCCATTTTCTTAACTACAGTCCTAAATATCAAGGAAATGGAATAATTTTACAGGAGATGTGAAAAGACATGAAGAAGCTTTTTTTCTGAGTCCTATTAGAAAATGTAAAATATTTTGATCTGATTTTTCTATAACTAATTTTTCTCAGTGGAATTACTTTGAGTGAGGACAGGGATTGCAGTTTTGTCCAAGTTTCAGGTTTAGAGTAGTTCTTATTTACATAGACTTTAGCAAATATTTGATGTAAGCGAGCTACTGTATTCATTCTGTAATTGCATTAGCGTAATAATATTTATGTTCTTGTCGTTTTTCTTTACTGGAATTACATACTCTATGGCCTCATAATAATAAATCAAACTACAACAGTGCAGTATATCCTAACCATTATAGACAAATTCGCAGGTTCATTGTACTTGACTGTGTTAGATTTGGCTTGAATGAAAAGGGTGTTTATGGTGTTGTGTTTAGGACCAAATGTGTACTCTTGTTTGTTAGGATTATAATATTATATAAGGATTAAGAGCAATCTGAGAAAATAATTCTCAAAAGGAATAATTATTCCATGTCTGTAAGATTTTTTTTAAAAAAAAAAAAAAAGAATATTTGCAGCTGAGTGCTTCCTCATAGTTTGTATTTTTGTTGTAAGTCATGGTATCAAGAATCAGAGTTTTACTTGATGTTCTCCTTGAGTTAGATATTTTAATTAAATCCTATAGTTAGAATGATAAAATATTCAAATGATAACATTTACTAAGTCCCAAAATGTTTATGATGAAATGACCCTGAAAATAATATTTAAGCAATGCATGTTTGCCATTAATATTTAAAGAAAGTTAAAACGTCATTAACAGTGAAATCACTGAGAACTTGAATTCAAATTTCATTGAAAGAGCTAAGATAGTTTTAGGCTAGGTGAAACATACAGAACAGCACAGCAGTGCTCCCATCCTCTTATATTTCTAGCACCATTTTTGGAGTATTTATGTACAACACTGACTCAGGTACGCTACCTTTCAGCATATAGGTCTTTTCCTATCTGGTGCTTTTCTCCAGGTGAATATACAGAACTATCTTCACATTCCTTTACTGAGGTGCTAGCTTTTTTTCATTTATAAAGCATTTTACACTCTCCTATGAAACTATTTCATACTGTAACTAAAAATTACCTGGCATAGCATTTTTAACAGGAAGTTGTTGGTTCTTAATGTTTTTAAGAGAAATTTTACCCATCATTTATCTAGCATGTGTTATCTAATAGCAAGCTGAAACAAATTTCCCAATTCTGTCTTGATTTTTGCAGAAGTTTAGAAACATGCTGCCTACCCTTACCACTTTTCTTAACTGTTCTGTGCAAAGCAAACGTTTATCAGATGTGTTTCAACTAACAAAGCCAATGATGTAAAAGTGTTGATATCACCCTTTTGAGCTATGAATCAGGGTCAGAAAAATGTACTAAAATTTAGGTCTTTTGGAGGGATATTTTAATAAAGTAAAACTAAACATGTTATATACCTGAAATTCAGATTAAATTATTCTGGTTTTGTGTTACATGCTAATGGAGAAATTTCAGCTCCTTTAAGCTAAAGCTATTCATATTTATGAAATATATGTTTCACAATGAAATATAACATGCAATATTCAGTTACTCTTCTTGCTAGAATTATATTTGCATTTTTAAAACAATAGTTTCACATTAGAAACAATTATACCTAGAAATAATCATGCCTAGGTAAATAGCTTAATGTAAAATTCTGAGTGTTTAAATAGAATACGAACTGTATGTATGAATTACATCTTTATTATTATTTATTCATTTACATGTTATTACTAATGTCAGAAATCCACTTAATTCAACCCAATTATATAGAAAGACAATTTTACTACAGCAGTCACTTTATGTGTTTGATCTTGCCTTTATACAAAGGTACTCTTTGGGACAGTTGTCCTGCAGTGGCCTTCAGAAACAAGATCTCTAGAAATGTCCAATTAGTGTAATGAAGTTTTGTGAGGGAATATTTGTGATAGTGAATTCTTGTTCAATGCAGGGGCTTACAGCTGGATTGAGGAGAAATTGTAAAAGTTGGAGGCAGTTTTCTCCTTGCTTATGTCTTGACATCAACTCATGGTTTGAAAAATATTTTACTCTCGTTTCCTTTGAGGCAGTTTGTTTTCATTTTAGTGGGAGGTGAATAGTTTGAAAACCAGAAACTTTCTTTATCAAAGTATACAAATGCTCAGAGAAGGCATTTTCATTTTGTTTCTTGGATATCATAAGACAATTTCACAGTCTGAAACAGAGTAATCTTCCTGTAAGTTTCTTAGAGAAATTAAGTCTGCTACATTTAGGATTTATCGAGCAGTAGCTTGCATGCTATCTTGATTTTAGAAATGTTAATAATATTCAGTGAGGTCTTACTGCAAATTTAAATTTGTATTCTCTGGTCCATATCTCATATTCTAGACCTGCTACCTTTCTCATGATGGGCCACTTAACTACCAGGGCCATTATTCAGAGGTGTAACAATAACTTAGATAAATTTGTAACTGTTTGAATTAGGGATCTGGTTCACATTTCTGAACATTTTCTTTAATATAGTTCTACCTGTTGTGGACACTGTCTAATTAATGTAAGAAGAATTGGTAGCGATCTTCCTAGCTGAACTGCCAAAGGCTGTGTTTATTCAGAGGCTGTGTATTAATATTGTTTATTTTTCTTTTTATATTTTGGACTGTAGATTGTTCTGTTCCAGTGACCTCCCTACTGTTGTAGCAATCCAACTATCCAGTACTATCGGCAAAATCCATGGGTGGTTGCAAAGTGGCAGCTTTGGTTCTTACTGCCAATTTGTATTGAGAAGTATGCAATGAGAGAGGGTTGGGAAGATAGGCACGGACCTGATATATGGATAAGTACAGGGAGATTTCAGCAGGTTAAAAAGTATGTCTAATTTGTTATGCCAGCAAGAATCCTGGTAAACCGTAACTGTCCAGCTAGAGGCCAGCTGTGTGATCCTCATGAAATGTGTCACAGCCTTACATGAGATGTTGACATGAAAGGCATGATTAAAGTCTCCTGTGGGCAGTCTGATGTGTATTTGTTAACTTGGAATTTTGTTTTAATCTTACAGAAAGTCAAATGTTTACCCTTCTCACTTCCTTAATTCTCCTTGTGCTTCACCTAGTGGTGAGCCATTTGATACAAGAGTAGAAGTTCATAAGGAAAAAAATTAAATGGAAACTAAATGGTTCACCTTGTTAATTGCATATTTTTGTTTCAAATTTTGTCTTTTGTCTGTTCAAAACCAAAACAGTTCTGCTTTATTCAGATATGAAGGACAAAAAAATAGTCTGAATCAAGATTATTTCAGTTCTTTCATTTATATGTTCCTTTAGGAACTTATTTTGAGTGGATTTTCCTTTCTGTTGTTTTGTTTGTTTGTTTGGGGTTTTTTGTAAATAGCATATCTGATTTTACAGTCACATTGATCTCATTGCAATCTCTCATTGTGTCCAAAATGAAGTTCTACTTGTGACCAGGCTGAAAAATTGGCTAGACAGTCTTCAAAAAAAAAAAATAAAATCTGGTACATCTGATAAGAAGAGAGAATTCATGATATATATATAGTTTCATGACAAAATTCATTGGATGCTCTTTTTTTCTAAGATGAAAGACAAATGAACTGATGCAGTGTCATAATTACAATCCTTTCTCCCAATAACTTTTCAAATAAAAGTGTTTTAGAAGAACCACTAATTTGGAGTCATGTTTGAAATTAATGGTCTTGTAGCAAATATTTCCTACTTCAAATGTCTAAACCTTTTCAAAGACTAAAAAAAATTAGTGCTGGCATGTTTCATTAATTTGGCACTGCAACAAGAGGAAATGTGGGAGTAATTTAATTTATATAGATTAAGAAATGTGTCAATTTTTTCATTCTGTCTCTCTAGGGCATTTTTTTACTGCAAGGCCTGTCATGATGACATCACAGATCCCAAAAGGATAAAAAAGTGTGGCTGCAAACGGCGTAAGTAATATTTCTATCACTCCCTCATCTCCTTTTCATGAACTGTTCAGCCTTGAAGACTATCGGTACATGTGTTTACATGTTTTACACAGTGGTACAAAAAAGCCAAGAAATAAATGCACAGCAACATAGTAAGTGCTATTTGCATTTCTGAGGTCCTTATATTTTTATTACATTTGACACCACTCACACCTGTTTTTTTGTTAAAAAGTCCATTAGGGTTCAAAGCTAACAAAACCTGAAGAATTAAATCAAGCTAGATCAAATTTCTGAATTAAGAATGAGCTAACAGTGAAGTTCTGCTGTCATTCATAACATGCAGAAATCCAGTAATTTCAACAGTTTTCTGTAAATTAAAGAACTTTTGTCTATCTTACTGAAGATGATTCTGTAAAAGAAGAAACTAGGGAATAATATGCCATCATATAACTATTGAAATAAATTATTATTGAAATAAACAATCCGTTTTACTGGAGGAAGAGATTATGTGGAAGAAATTCAATATTAATGCCTTTTACATACATCCTTTTAGAAGATTCCATAGCTGTAACGCTAATATTTGGTTAAGTTCTTAGGTCTGCTCTTCAAATTATTTGGAATGAAGAAATAATTAAGTTTTGGAACTGAGATCAGACTTTGCATCTGTATTTTTATAAATATATAAAAATTAGCATTTTATCTATATATAACTTGAAAGGACTTTTTGCAGGAACTATCACAACCACATTTTGGCCAAAGATGTGTTTGACCCATGCGTATTTGTAATACTGATGTCAGAAGAGTTTAGGGATCCATTTCTCAATGGATATCTGAATATTTATGTGCATTCCATGATATTCTGCTATAAAAAAGTTCATTAAGTTCAAAAATACTGATTAGGTAAATTGAAAGATCTCAGAAGAGTTCTATCATGTATATTTTACCCTTACTTTTAAAAAGGAAAAACTCTTTATAGCTCCAGTTGTAGCGTTACCAGTGCACTGTCTCAAAGGATGGAAGAAAGCCTCAAGTGGACATTCTCTGCCTTTAAGGGGTGCCTGAAATTGATGAATTAAAAAATAGCTTAATTAAAAAAAAGAAAAAAACATGTCACTGGAGTTTTCAGAGAAACTCCTCTCCCCACAGAAAACAGGAGTTTGGAGCAAAGTAGTGTAATTGAGAGAAAGCAGCTGAAACACTGACAGAAAATGGTATTTATCTCCCAGTAGCCACAAGGAGAGCAAAGCACATGGAAAGCATGCCTGATGTGGAAGGAATGTATGCATTGCCTAACATATTGGAAAAAAATTGTTCAAGAACAGTTTATCCATGTGAGAATGTGACCTTTGAACTGCTGCCAAAGCCAATGAGGCTGCTGAGTAAGTTCTGGTAAAGCCAGTTACAGATGCCTGGGGGTGCCTGTAACTCTCAAGCCCAATCTTTTTTCCATATTACCCAACAGTTAAAGAGAAATGTGTTACCTGTTTAATTACATCTGATTCTGTCAAAAAAAGACCTATTTTGTTTGTATTTTCTTCTCTACTCTTCCTTCACATAGTGTATGCTTTTTATACATGTGCTGATAAAAAAAAAAATAAAAAATCCCAAAGATCTGTCATTTTAGTGTGAGATCTACACTCTTCATTGAAATCTGTTAGAAGATAGGAATTCACAGTCTAAAGGTCAAGAGCTCTTTATTATACATTAATAGGAATCAATGTAACATCCTCAGTACTGGGAAACCAGGGAGGAAACAAGTATATGTGACCTAGCCAACACAATGGATATATTACCATCAGTGGGACCATGGAGACGTGACTGACAGCATCTGGGTGTAGCACTAGCAAATGTTCCAAATGGCATGGTTCTACATATCAGTCCTATAAAAAGGTGTTGAACAGATGAAGAAACAAAATGATGGCATTAGTGAAGATGATGCTGTTAGGAGGTGGCTGTCAGAGCTGCTGCAGTGAGCACTGAATACTAAGATGGGAATCCTCTGAGTCAGGTGAAAAAGAAAAGAAAAAATCGTCAGTGAGAGTAAACTCTTAAATTTCGCTTTCATTATTTTCCCTCTCCCTCTCCCCCCATCTGCCCTCTCACTTCTCCTTTCCTACATACACACACATACAGTCACAGATACCATGATAGCTGGCAGCTCAGTACAGCTGAGAACAGCTTCCACTGAAGAGCATGCTCACAACTATTAGGAATAAAAATTGCTTTGCTTTTAAAGTTCTGTCAATCGGGAAAAAAAGGAGAAATGAAAAATTTCAACAGTAATTAGTGATTTTTGGTCTCTCAAATTTTGATGACAATCTTGAGATCCCTTTTATGAGACCTGATTTTTGCTTTTAAAGGTAAGTCTTTAGTGCAGTCATTATTTACATAAAATATCTTAGCTTTAGCTTTCAAATCACTAATTACTTTTGAAAAATCTTAACTATGTTATCCATCTGTAAGCTACACAAATCAATGGTCTTAAAAATGCAGTTTAACCAAAGTAAAACATAAATTAAGAAAACTCTTTCTCTATTGAATTAGGAAACTGTCAACTGATCTGTCAACAGCTGATATGTCTTTTTGAGTTTCAAAGACACTGCAAGTAGTCGCACATATGTATATATAGTCCTATATGATAAATACATATTTTAATTAGCAAGTAACATAGCAATTAGAGGCAGCTGAATGCAGAAAATGTGTAAGATGAAATTAAAGGTTGTATGTAAAAATATTTACACATTCAGGTAAATTATATGTGAAAGAGTATCTTTACATAGAAAACTTAATTATGGTGGCATTAATTAATACAGCTTCCTGTGACACTTGAAAACCACATTCTTTAATAATGCATCTGAGGTTGCACATCAATTTAGATACTGTCTGAACATTAGCTTGTGGTATTGTTGGGGTCTAAACCTAAGTCTGACCTACATAGCCATTTTTCCAAATCTGTTAGGCCTAATATTAATAATTCAGGGCAGATCAGTATGTTTCCACAAGGCTAAGGATAATTAAAGTAACCTCGCTTTCCTTTTGCAGTTTCTTTGCCATCCCTTTCTCTTTACCCATCCCACTCCCTGATAACATATGAATGCTGATGTCACATTGTCCAGAGAAATGCTTGTGTGGAAATTTTATTCACAGATTGTTAATATTTTTTTTATGTTTCAATCTCTTTCCTGTTCTATTTAACTGTAGTTTTTGCAGCAAGGGGCCAAATACATGTATATATTTATATAAAATGCAGCCACATTGGGATGAAATCTCAAAACTGGATGACCTACTCTTCCTGTTTCTTTCATTTTGTGCAACAGCTATGGTCTAATTCTCTATATATTTTTTCCAGTGACAGTGCTTGCTGTGAATAGTGGGGGTTGAACCCCAGAGGGGACATATCATGTGTACATTGATGTGTTTGAAGGAATTTCATGTAATCTATGACAATTGACAAACTTTTGATTTATTTTTCCTCTTGCTGCCTTGGAACACGGCCCCTACTATATTTTAACTGCACACTGATAGTGATCTATTGTGAGTAAAAATGGGTTCCCTGTAGCCCAGAGTGCGGTCCAACCTGTCTTTCTCTAGCAGAGAGTATTTTTGTTCAGTATTTTGGTTCTTTTCTTTATTTATGTTGCATGTAGCAGTGACGTCATACCCACAAGTTTCTCATCGTTTACACCCATGGAGATTAGGGTGACGTTGAAGAAAATACAGCAGTTTTCCCCTCTTCCACCTTTTTGGCCCTTTTTTTCCACAACCTTGTTTTTTTAATTCCTATTTGAAAATGAGATCTTGGCAGTAGCATTTCCTTGAAATGATTCTAGACATATCTCATGAATTTATAGGGATAGTGGTTAGGCTGGGGTAATTACCACTATAGCACTGTTTGCCTGGTTAAGCGCAATTAATTGTCAGACCGGTGTTCAATTTTTTTGTACTTTCTCTTTTCCATTGCATACCTGACACAAAGAGTAACACAGCAGTCTTTTACTGTCCTTATCCAACTCCTTTCTCCTCATCAGAAAAAAAAAAAAAAAAGATGGGGGGAAAACCAGACAATGAATTAAATATGTTTTTAATGTATAAAACTACAGATATCTTCAATAGGAAACAAGCTACAGTGATTATTTTCCCCAGCTTGCTTATTTTGAAATCAATCACATGAATAGAGCCACACTGACTTTTCAGGACCTAAGCTGTGAAGTTTTACCTTATTATTATATATAGAATATGAACTTTATAGACCATTTCATGTCAATCTCAGTCATACTACTTTAAAGTGTATGGAATCTGTGAAGGCTCTTGTCAGCCACTTTTAGTGTGTACAGTCATAATAATTAAAATAAACACAGCATTTGGGACATGGAAAGAATTTGGTGCTTAGAAATACAAGCACTGCAAACAAATGTACTGGTTATAGGGCAGTGTTGGAATTATATGGGCTTGTTCTTTCAAACAGTAAGAGGGATCAGATATTTTGTAGTTGAAGCGACGCATTACTGTAATAGACTGAGGCTCCTAACCATACTGAATAGCTGCAACTATTCTAAATAAGTGAGGCTATGTGACTTTTTCAACATATTACCAGATGTTCTGTATTTATTGTGTGATAACACTTCAGATCTTAGCCAGGATTGAGATATGTTTTCCTCTCTCAGCTGTACACACAACAGCATCTTGCAAAGAATCAAGGAAAAGTTGACATTCCCAGAGTCACATGATAAAGTGCTAGTCATCTTGGAATTGTCATGGCCTTCATTATGATTATCATTATTTAATATTTATCTTACGCAGACTGCAAACTGCACTAAAGGATTGAGATCCTGTTGTGATAGAAAGCATTCAGAGAACCAAAATTTCTCCAAAGATCTATTTTCAGCCAATAGAATGATGTAGCAGAAAGATGCACAGAAAAGCACATTGTGAAACAGGTCAGCATGGTAAGAATCAATACTTAGTAATAAACCAGAAAGAAACTAATTTCTATGGATAAAATGATGAATCCTATTGACTTCGAGGCAAAATACTAGAAGTAATTTGGCTTTATTTGAAGCAACATATTTATTTAAAATTTGATTCTGTGTTGAGGCCTTTCTGGACCAGAGATATTAGTTTAAATAGTAATAAATAAACAAATAAAAGAGCTCTTCATGTTAAGAGAGTATTAAAAAATATTTTAAAAGAAAATAAAATAGCTTTGACTTGGTTTTTTCCATTTTCCCAATAGCTTCATTTTTTTTCAGAAATGCAGTTAGCTTTGAGAGTACACTGGCTGAGAGTCTTCTTTAAGGTAATGAAGGAAAGGTCATGATCAATCTGTAAATTAAAATGAATTGGTCTATAAATGTACCATTACTTTACAACCTGTGAGTCATTCTTATAGCTAATAAAATAGGGCAAAATGTCCACTCAGGTCACCTGCTGTTTCTACAGTTTTGGCAAAGAACAGCACGATCTGAATTATAGCAAACAACTGACCAGTTGTCCTCGATTGCAAAAATTGCAAGATAGTGAACAAGCTGACTTGGTGGTCTTGAAGATGTTCTATAAAAATTAAATAATGGAGAGATATCTTTGCCTGTTATGTGAAGAGAAAATAAATTCTCACAAACAGTTTAAGATATGCTGCTGTATTTTTTAGGAAACTGAAATTGTTCTGGGGGAAGTCCTTTCAATATTTGAGTCTCATGATGCTAACCAGCAATGTTAAAAGGTGATCAGATCACTTTGGTCGTCCTTTAATGCTGCTGTTGTTTTACTCGTAGTGTGGATCATAAGCACTTGATTAATTGAAATGTCACTGCATGCATTTCAATTCTTAAGTGTAGTGAGACCTTTTTTTACCATTTACTGGTCAAGAAACTTCCAGTTCTTAACCAGCTGTTATCTCATAGAGATCCACTAGATGTCCTCGTAGATCCACTTTTTGTTACCGTTGAGGTCACAAGGAAAATTACTAGATGGGTGGAATCGAGGATTGGGTAGCCTGTATGGTTTAAACAAAACAACAACAACAACAACGAAACAGCAAAGATGAAGGGGTACTTTGTTCTGCTTGCTTTAAAAAAAAAGGAGCTGTTCCTTGACATCTTAGGTAGAGAATAATCTGCAGTTTCTTTTGGTTATTTTTGCAGCTGGAAATATTTCCCATTACTGTTTGTGAACTCTAAGTCTCAGATCCAGACAATATAGAAATTTTGACTGGACTTTCTGAGTTTTTGAGATCAGAAAGCAAGCTACTGCTAGAAGCTTAGACATCTAAGGCACATTCCTTGTTAGAATGGAAGGCTATTGCCTTCTGAGAAAAATTGCAACAAAAAAAGTTTTTAAAAGTAGTTCTTTACTTTATAAATAATAGAGAGAAATTTTGCTTTCCTTTTGCTCTTCACAAATCAGAAAATTATGAGTTCATATATGCCTTGTTTTGCCAGTAAATTATTTAAGTAGTCTGATTTCCATGTCCATGATAACTTCCCCTCATATTTTTACTAATTCATTTTACAAATGCTGTGGTATTGTCATCATACTAAGTAGAAGGATCTGTTCTTCCTTTTTATCCATTTATTATTCAGTTGAAAATAGGGAAGTAATTTCCTTTATGTCCCAACTTACATTTCCACTAGTTGCAAATAAGAGTTCTATTCAACATCCATAACATTTCTATGAATAGAAATGAGTTGATTCTTACGGAGGTGCTACAGGTGTCAGATGAAATTATCACCCACCCAGAGGCTGTTCTTAAGGTCCCCCTGTCTCTCTTGATGATTCCCATTTTTTGTTAATGTTTATGGAAGTTTTGTAGGAAATGGTATGTGTGTGGCTGAACCATTTAAAATAATTTCTGTCTTGTCTTTGATCTTGTCACTAGTCATCCCTACTAATAATCCATGTTTTGTTTTATTTAAAAGAAAATAAGTATTGTATTCGGTATGACTGTAACAATGACTGTATAAAAGGAATGAAGAGTAACAGCATGTTTTCTTTCCAAAATGTATTGCTCTGATATGCAGTAGCTTATATACTGGTTGAAACCCTTATAGCAAGTCCTTTCTGCTACTTATATTTTCAGGTCCAAGCCTGTTTCCTGCATGTTAATGATGTGAAATATTAAAATGATGCATGATCTCCAGAACAACTGATAATAATAGTTAAAAACAGTCCCTGAAAGGGTATTGCTTTTGAGAAGCACAATGGAGTCCTTCCCCTCTTGAAGGGAAGGGCTTAAATTTCCCACTTCATTGGTTAAGTCCGATGAAAATGGTACAAAAAGTTTTCCTTCCCAACCCTCTTTGCTCTTAAGGATGATTTCTTTTAATTTTCATAGATGTGTCCTATCCTATTATTCACTGTTGACAAGACATGGCTGCAAGTAAATGAAAACCAGGGACTGTTACTAACCAATGACATAGCAGTTGAGAATTTCTGAGCAATGTGTTTTGCTACGGCATTTGATTAGAAAAAGTTCTTCAAAACAGCTATAATTAAAACAAAATGGGCCTGCCTTTTACCTCACCTACTGTTAGTGTGTCTCACAAATGCCCTTTATTTTTCTTTCATTTCCTTAAAGTGAAAATAATAAAATAGACATAATGGAAAGACTTCCACATTTTTGGTAACATATTTCACTTTTTCTGCCCAACTTTTCAATTTCAAAGAATGTGTTGGGAAGAGTTAGACAGAGGGAAACCATGGGAAAACAAATGCTGTTTTGAATTTTCTGTGTAGTTTGAATGTGTATGCATCAAAAGCTGCAGTGGAAACCTTCTTACTAAAAGCCAAGCTCTGAGGAATGATGTACCATGCAATGAACAAGCCTGATGCTGCATGATGACTTTCTGAACAGCTGTAAGATAACTCTACTAGGATGCTAAAAGAACATGGCATTAGTCATGTGAGCAAAGTTTTAGAGGAATGGAGTCGCTGCTGAAGAGATCACTCATTCATCTCCCTCAATGCCTGTTTTCCACAATCATAATGTTACCCTTGCTTGACAAGTATACTGTATGGCAAGTCATCAAGGCCTTAGAACAGGACTTGACCCATTTGAGTGATTTCTATCCCTCTTCCCTGGTGACTGTGGCATTAAGAAACTGGAAAAAAAAAAAAAAAAAAAAAAGTCATTATCATAATGCAAAAAAGACATTCTAAATGGAAGGTACAGGCCAGAGAAACATTACCTTTTTTCTGCATTTGCTTTTAAGGTTTTGTTTTTGCCTGTCAGTGTTCTGTTTTGTTTTTAGTATAATTGAGTCAGTTCAATCTAAACCATTACCAAAAGTGTTGGTTCAGTGCAGCATGTGAAACAATCTAAGTTGCCTTTGCATTTCTTCAGACTTAAACATACTGTAATTCAGGTAACATACAAAATTGCACAATGGTAATTACACATGTATTTACAAAATAGGATGCTGTGTATTTCTATAAATATATAACAAGGACATTCAGATGTCTAAAGGATATGATATTCTATTCTACTGTGGCATTCCTTTTTGAATTAGCCCCTAATTGTACATTCAGTTATTAGATCCTCAATCTACCTTTAAATCCAGAGCAGAAAACATGCCAATGATTGGTTCAACATGTTTCAGTGGACCAATGCTCTGTGTGCTTTTGGTGATGCCTTATTTGTGAACTGATTTTAATGTCAAGCATATTTACCATTATTAGTTGTGTCTCTTATATGGGCAAATTTTGGTATTCTGTCAAGAAAATTTGAATTCCTGAAGATACAATGTAAATGAAGTAAATTTTTCAGAAAATTTTATTAACATCTTGTAACTCTTTAGTAATGTGTAATTTATTGCATTAAAGGAGTTCCCTGGCACAGTGTAATACAAAGAAATTCTTAGCCTATGTTTAAGAATAAATATATTTTTATATATGTATATATATGTATGTATGTGTATAATGTATATGTGTGTGTGAATGTGTGTATGTAAGAATATATGTGTATGTGTGTTTCTGTGAGTGTATACATACATATATATAGAGATATATAAAAGTCTTTGATTTTTACAGGAAGGAGGATGGGCCAAAAATATCTAATGGATTAGCAACTTCAGATTTTTCTTTTCATTTTATCCCAGTAGTATTAATTGTGCCAAGGGAAAAATATATTCTTAGGATTCTCTGCTTTTACTATGTTCTTTTTTGATCTAAACACTCAACTGTAAACAGTAATTCTTCCCCATGTCTGCGGTCACCCTATAAGACTGAATAGAAATAAAGAGCAATTTATCTTTTGCCCTACTTTTAATGTACAGCCAAGTGTTATCAATAATCTCATTGCATTTTTTTTTTCCTGGGTCAAGACTGTTAACATAAACTAAGGCCTGTATTAAATCCCTTAAATTACCTTCCAGCTGCCTTGTTATATATATAACCTTGCCATTAACCTGCTGCTCTTCCTCTCCTCCCATCCAATACATGGTTATAGCCAAGATGTCCATCTACAAGAGAATGAAACTGGCATGTTGTTTTGATTGCGGACGCTCTGAGCGTGACTGCTCTTGCATGTCAGGCAGTGTACATAGTAACATGGACACCCTTGAGAGAGCCTTCCCACTTTCTTCTGTCTCTGTTAATGATTGCTCCACCAGTTTACGTGCCTGTAAGTTTTAACACCAACACATGCTGTTCCATGTCTGTGGTGTCTGTGGTATCATCCCCGTCTTGTGTTGTACATTGTAGTTCTGTGAGTTTTACTGGGCTGATGCTTTTTTAAAAAGTCAAACCCAAATTTTGATACAGCTCTGTATTTATATTTCTGTTTTAATTTATTTTTAATATGAAAAATGTAATTCATTATTTTGCTTTGTGTGCTCTTTATGAAGCATGCTCTTGCAATAGCATGCAAGAACGTAGTAATGCAGTTTGGTGACTTTTTTTTATTTAATTCATACAATATAAATTGTCATTAATTAAACAAGAAGTACTTCACTGGAGGAACAGGCCTTTGTCTAAATCTATGACTGGTGCTAAGCAGACAGCTTTAATAGTGCTAGCACTAGAGCAGCATGCAATAGGCAGTGAATAAATATACATGATACAACTTAATAGCTAAACCATAGTGGCTGGCATTCTGTTCTGTACTGTTGCTGTTATTATCTTTAATTTTGTTTGTAGCCCTTCAGTCGCCATAAGAGAGGACTTTCCATCTAATACTGAAACTGCAGAAGATAAAAATGGTTGTACTTTTTGTAGTGCTTTTCTAGAAGGGCTAGCCTGGTGCAAACTTTCTGATGCAAACTTTTTGAAATTAACTGTGGAATCTGTCCCATAGGACAGTACCATTTTGGAATATACCCCAAGAGCTCTTTTGAGAGATGAGAGTTGAGAGCAAGAAGACAGAGAACTTAGAAAAATTCTGCATAGCCATTAATTCTTTGGGCCAACGGTAGGGATTCCAAGGCTTGCTTTATCAGTGTGCTGTCAACAATTGAGGAAGATTTTTAATTAAAATAGTGATTTTTTTTTTTTAAATTTTCTTATCCTCTTTAGACATTCATAACAGGCAAAAGTATGTCTTGGGACAGGAACTGTTTTCCTTTCCCCACCCAAATGGCAAAGAAGAACTATAAAATTATTCAGATAGATCCTATAAGGAGTATTAGGAGTTTTGATCAGGAAGCATGTCTGCTTTACATTACAAGTCATCATAGATAAAGATGCATTCCACTACTAAGATTATAATATAGTTAGTAGATTATGCATCTGGGTGCCTTTTGATACTATATGTGTATTGCAGTGCATAGTCCAAGGGGTTAATGACTTTCTTTAACTCTTTTGACATTTGAAGTATTTTTCCAGACACAGATGTGGAGTATATGATAATAATACAATTTTTGTTAGCATTTTCTCTCTGAAGACTGTGCCAATTAAACTGATTCTAGCAGGATTTTCTAGAGATTTTAACAGAAATCTTTTCTCTGTGTAGGTGTATAAGCACTCTGAATGTCCCTTTTATCTACTTGGTTGCAACTCATGTATCACCTCAGGGGAGATGGTTGCCAGTTTTAAGTCCTATTCTAAGTTAAAGAAGTTTTTATCTTTTAAAGAGACCTTTATCAGAGTAAAACACAGCAAAATGTATTTTGTTGAGAGAAGTGAACAAGAAACCTTCCTAGATTAAGAGTTACTATAGGCAGTGTTACTTACACAGCCAACAGCCTCAATAGCACAGTGCCTGGTATAGTTTCCATTGATACAGACTAGCACAGAGAATATGTACTTGAATCCTGGTGCTGGTGTTAACAGCAGCCAGACCAGTCTAAATTAATATGTCCCTCACAAATGGGGAAAATTTCTGCCATTAACACTGTTTGGCAAAGAAAGAAAAAAACATAATTTGTAGGTTTACTGTAACTTTCAAGTTCCCTTAAGACTCTACAGAGGCAGATAAAGTAAACATTTTTGATTGTGTTGCCTGCTGAGACAAAAACCTCCACAATAATGGTATTATTTCCAGCAAAAAAAAACCCTAATAATTTTGGGAAACACGTTAGATCTATGTTCTGTTTTGAAGGATAAGTGATATTGACAGCTTTGAGGATTTTTAGCATCCTATCTTTCAAAGGCCTTTTCCCCTCTTCATCACTCCATCAAATCAAAAGAGATCTCACACTTCCCCTTGTGAGACTAGTCACCTTTGGCCGTTAATAGCAAGTAGGAAAATCAATACCAATTCACACTCTTTGTAAAGCAGCATAAGCCTTTCTTTTCCAATTAAATATATATATATATATATACACACATGCAATGTTTCACTGGCAGGGCTTCAATAGAAATCAGTGTGTTTTCTTTGCAGTGCACAGGGGTCGTATGATGCCCATCTTGACAGACCTAGTTAACTCAAAAAATGGCAGTGAGAGTCAGCTTTTCATTAAATATGAGCAGATGTGAAATGTAGAGTGTTTGACAATTAGAAATGGCAGCAGTAGGGCCCCAGAATCAAAGTGAGGTCAGATTGGTGGATCAGATTACCTCTCTTACATTCTTTAGTTGTTCTGAAAATCATTTTGAATTAGCGTCAGTGGAGCCATGATGGGTTTTGCCCTTTGTCTTTTATGCTAGGACTGTATTGTTTCCCCAGACACTCATTAAAGGTCATTATACTATTACAGGGCTTGCTTTGGTCATGGTGCCCCAGTTGGGTTGGTTTGCTTCTACAATTGCTTAATGCATTTCTTTCTTTCTTTCTTTCTTTCTTTCTTTCTTTCTTTCTTTCTTTCTTTCTTTCTTTCTTTCTTTCTTTCTTTCTTTCTTTCTTTCTTTCTTTCCTTTTTTACTTTTGGTTATAAAAGCAGGCTTTTTTTCAAGGTAAATAAAATCACAGAGCATTGTATTAAACTTCTTGAAACAATGAGTAGCTTTTGTGAGAATTAATACTGTTTGTAAAAATCTGATGTCGCGTAGAAGATAATCAGTTTATATATTCAATGATGTACACAGGATTTAGTGTACTAATTGTGTAATATGTAGAGAAAGTAACACTTGCAGTATATTTTCCACTGTGAATAAGTTTCTCTGTTATTATATTGTTGCATGTACTTCCAGCAAATGAAAATCATATTTTGATTAAATATAATTACATTAAAATGGCTTTTGAGTTTATAGGCAGTTGTCTGGGGAAAAAAAAAAGAAAATAATATGATCTTTCTAAACATAAGGAAATAGAATTTAAGTTATTTTGTGTCTCTACACCTTTTCAGGTTTAGCTGCTTTTGGTAAATTGTTACATGAACAGCAGTCAAATGGTCCAGGCATTTTTCCCACTGGAGACTCAAGTGAATTAGAGTGAAGAGAGGCACGTAGCCACTGGAAAACCTGGCGTGGTTTATACAAAGAAATTATGTTACTAATAAGTGTCTTGTTCTGCTTAGGTCTGTGCCAAATCTTGGGGAGTACCATGCGTATGATTAATTGATACAGACAGAATCTTAACCTGAACCATTTGATTTCTGTGTTTCTGTATCACCATACAGCTGTGCTTCTCAGGGACGTCAAAAGTTCAAGTTCCAAAAGGAAACCTTTTCTAAACTTGTTGCTGTGCCCACTGCCATGGGAAACTAAAATTCCAAGGGCATTCTTGATACTAGGCCCAGGCATATCTAATTCAGCTTGTGAGAAAACATGCTTTGGCATGCTCTGATAGTTCTAATAGACTTTGACTTTGGTGAATATCAGGGATCTACAGAGACAAACGACAAGACTAATTATCACTATATTTTTAATTCAGGGTTCAGCCCAAATTCCTAGCCATCTTATGTGGAAAGACAGACCATGCTAAGACAAGCTGGAGAAAGCTTAAGTTCTGAAAGTAGCCAAAGCATGTACCTACCTGTGTGCCAAGCCCAGTTTAGAACTGTATGTTCTAGCTGGTCTTCTAGTGCCATCACGTGGTTTATGCTAAACAGACAAGTTAGCTGCTGAGTCTTTCTCAAAGGACCTAAAATTACATTCTGCAAGATCAGATGAACATTTTGGGTAGCTTGAATAAGGATAGTTGTTGAACCAAGGTTGGTACACTGTACTGAAGCTATGTCTGGCAATGTGGTTTAACATGTTAGGTCAAGGAAAACATCTCTTAAATATAAGCCACCGATCCCTCTGTGGTCACACTGTCTCATCTTTGTCCTGCACAAAAAGCCAATAGCACACCTTTAATGCTTTGAGGAAGAAGAAATTGAAGAAGTAAATAAGCAATTGAGTCTACTTAGAAAGGGAGGACAAATGTTGCCCCTCGGGGGTGACATCATAAGGTCATAAGCAAGTGATTATTATCAGATTATGTTTTTTACAGCTCACTTCTATGGAATGACCCCACCTCTGTATACTGGAGAATGATACAGCATTATATTGTGTTGCCTGTTGGGTTTTTTTTAAAATTAGATTAATAAAAATGGGACATTAGAATGAGACACAGTGCCAAATAAATTCCTGTTGATTCAAACCCACAGAGAATATAAATAATAACTGTGTGAAACATGCTGTTGGGTGGTATATTGATTTATGTAAAACAAGTTTAAAATATTCTTTCTTTTAGGGTGACAGATTTTTATATCAGTTACACCAGTTCCATGCATTCAGGATTGTGTTCCTGAGAATTGACATGGCTGTGATATTTCTTTTATATACCTCTGCAAGACTGCATGTGTCCCCTTTCAAACTACTGAAAATAATGTAAAAATGGATGCCTGTGTATATTTTAGTGTTCAATTTTGCAGAGAAAATACTATCTTGGCTAATTCAGTTAAGATACAAGTCCAATACAGCTAGGAAAAAAAAAAAAAAAAAAAAAAGGCATGTACATTTTATTGTAGTCTGTGTTGCTACTGGGTACTGAAGAACACCAGCTTCCTTAGCCACCTTCTCAGAATGAACTATTGTTAAGAAACTACTGTTACCAAAACGGGCCAATGAGGTTTTGAAGCATATAAAACCAGACAGTGGAATAATTGAAAAAGAAAATACCAATATGGGAAATCCGTGTTCTGTTCTACAGAGATTCTCATGGTGTAGCCACTGACAGGAAGTCAATGCTCGTACATGCTAGAGATTTGCCATATTTGCAGCCAGCTTCATAGCCTGTGGTACTGGCAAATCAGAAGCCAGACACCATGAGATCTGCTTTTCTGAGAATGAAAGTTTCTGAACTACTCTTCCCCTTTCAAGATTAGTTTATATTTGCAATTCTGGCTAACCTACTTTCTTTCATCTTCTCCTTGTGGCAATTGTAAAAAGATGCATGAAGGTGTTTCCACTAAAGAAGATAGGATGAATTGTCTCAATACATGCAATCACAGTCTTCACTAGCATTTAAGAACTGCTTGCTGGAACAGTAGTTTCCTTGAATCAACCCTTTGATTTGTCTGCCTTTCTCTCACTCTTGATGTGCTGACCTTCAGGTGATACTCCTTGATGGCACTGTATGTTTTTCTACGTTGCTAACATAGAGAGAAATGCAGTGATCAGAGTGGGCTGGTATATGCCCTCCCAAGACCCCAAGTATCTATTCCATCTTTTTTTTTTCATGTGCACTGAGACTTTTGTATTTCCTTTTCAAACACTGAATAGATGACACTCATTACAGAGGGGGAGAAAAAGTGTCATGAAACAGTATTTTACAATAGGTGATTTCGAGTATGTGGTTCGACTCTTAACACTTCAGAAATTAATCCCTTTTACTGTTCTATATTTTAATGGAACATGAGTGCTGCTAAATTATTCAACTTTCTTTTTATATGAGCCATATAGTTGAATAGTGACATGTAGAAATGCAAGAGTAGAAGAAAAACAAAACAACCCCACCAAACCAAGCTGTCCCTTTTCAGATGGTAGAATGGTAGAAGTAAGACAATCTGACTCATTACTCATGACCAGAAAATATAAATAATGAAATACATGCTTTTTCAGGTGAGTTTTATGATGCTGCATATACCACTAGACTGATGAAAGAGAGCTCTCCCAGTTTGTGATGTCTGTAACAAGGAGGTGAACTCTCACATCATCATGGGATGGAGCACTGCTAAGTTTAGCAGCAAATCTTTTCAAGAATTGGGAAGGTGGGGGAGGGAGAGATCAAGAAGTCTGCATTTAATACCTTTAGGCCTTTACCTTGAGTAGTGATTCTTAGCAGGGTCACAGGGAAGAGACTAGTGAGTGGCTTGCTTTGTTGCGGACAAGATAGAAAAGATGCTGTCTGCATCCTGTGGAGTGAATTTAGCAGACGGTCTTATGCAAGGTGACATGGAAATTATGTTTGCATTTCTAGTTCCTGAGTGTGGCTGGTTGTCATGAAACTCACTATGACAGTTTCTTACCACCAGGCAGCAGATTCTTCCTGTTATCTCCTTGGTGTGGGACAGATGCTAGCCGGTTACGTCTCCTTCTCTACTGTTTCTGAGCTATTTCAAGCGACAGATGCCAGAGCTGGCTCGATTTCAGCTTGAGCATTTCTGTCATAGCCCTGCCTTGAGCCCAAATTCTGACCTTTACTGTATGAAATAAAGTATTTATGAACAAGCAGTGGCTTGATCCAGAGCAGGCTTAGAGCAAATGTCAAGTGTCAAGTCACTCTCCTTCTTCCTTATACCACCTGCATTAAGAACCTGGATTAGACCCTAGACTACAGCACCAACTGCCTTAGGCTTTATGGGTCTGGAGAGACATAACTTATTAACAAAGAGTTATTAAATTTTTATCAGTTTTATAACACAATGTAAATGCTGTCTCTGAATCTACATTGTACTCATTATCATTTAAAACGTTAATTAAGTCAAAGTTGCATTTAATTCCGTTCTAAATGTGCCTTTGGGAGAAAGCTTTTAAAAACAGCTGCAGGATTCAGAAGCTCATTGATGCTGGGAAGTTGTTAGTACCACCTTTCAGGATAGGTCCCCCAAGTTGATTGCCATTTTGAGTCTTAGCTAATTTGTGTTGATGTTATCGGGCAAGTTCTCAAATTAATATTGAACCAATAACAGTAGAAAGCTATCAGCTTATGCTAATCACAGATACATTTTGACATGTAATTTGTGTTCTTTTCAAATTGCTTCCAAACTAAAATGAAGAGTTGATTCATAAATCCTGCACTTCTCACACCCTTGTATTATTTTTTTTTCATTCCATATCCTTATTGGTTGACTCCTTTCATAATTCTGGGAAAAAATATGTTCATAGACTTGGAATATTGTCCTTCAGATTCATAGAAAAAGGTGTCCTCTAGCCTAGGTCTTCTACATTTCATGTGATCTGAAGTTATTGTAATATATAGAAGGAGGTGCTTACTGAAATACATAGCAGACCAACATGTAGTATGAACATATGAAGTGGAATACAGTTTATTATTAAAAAAAAACTAGAATAAAAGCCTTCCAAACCAAGTTATAGTGTGCTTGGTTTACATTGTGTATGGGAATATTATTGGGTTTGATGCATTTTGATGTAAAAACAGGAGAAAGAAGGAAAAAATCAAGCACAGTGCTTCCACCATCTGGTTATTCCATTGAGACCCCTCGCATATTTAATATATGCATACCTTTAATCAGTTAAGTAGTCACATTAGTTCTAGTGTGACCACTAATGTACATACTGTGTCATTCATACTACTAGAACTGGGGGCCAGAGGAAGCCAGCCTAATGCTTACTCTAAGCTAGGAGAGTCTATTAATTTAGAACTAGAGATCTTTGGATTTTATCAAGTTCAGTGTAGGTCCAGCAGAGTGATTCAGCCTGGAAGCCAGAGGCAACTTGCAAGACAATTTTTTCTGGGTCATCTTATTTTCTCGGACTACCTAGAAACTTTACAGGTATTTGTATATGCTAGGATACATAACTTCATGAGTTTTTTACGTGCTACATGAAATGAGGAGATTGTTGTCACATAACTCCATATGTGGTTCTCACAGTGCCACAAAGCAAGCACCCATCCTGCAATTTAAGTTTTAATTTGTTTTTAAAAAATCATATATTTTAGTATGTAAGATCTTAAAGATGTTGATAATATACTTTAAAACAGGTTAAAGTTCAGGTGTTGTACTTTTACTGTTTGAAACTAATTACCAGCTTCTGTTAGTATTCCTTTTTCGAATGCAGTGATGTAGCTTTCTTGTGATACTTTACATATTACTGAATGTTGTAATGCTGTGGTTCACTTACTATAAATGACTTGGGAAACCTCACACACACATGCTTCTCTGATACTTCTCCAACCCTATTAGCACAGTACAATTATTCAGAAAAGGAAGGGTGGAAAAAGTGTTATTACTGTGTAAGATGTGGCCAGTATCATCTCGTTAAGAATATATGTGGACATTTTAGTTTGACTGGAAATTCTACCTAGGCAAATGTGAAACAAAAATGACACAAGGCAAAGATCCCAGTCTTGACTGTGCCACTGATTTACTACATGAATATAGTTCTTTTTCCACCTGAGACTGAGAATACTGTATTCTTAATATATTATATTACATGTTGTGATGAGAAGTGCCTTGAGATCCTTACATTTTGAAATATTGAATATAAACCTGGGTGTTCTTTAGACATAGTGATTCCCCTGCAGAGGCCAATTTTCATGTCTTCTGATCTTTGCTGAATGAGGTCATAGATACATGGCAAGGAGGAAAGGAAAGTGAAACGGGGTACGTGACAGAAAGGAAGAATGGTAAAATTAGCAGAACTGCCTTGTTGTCTAATTTAAGGAGGTTTTGACATGGAACACTGTCTAAGAGGGCATG
This sequence comes from Athene noctua, assembly GCF_965140245.1. NCBI lineage: Eukaryota > Metazoa > Chordata > Aves > Strigiformes > Strigidae > Athene > Athene noctua. The sequence continues at coordinate 41,660,553 of NC_134041.1, forward strand.
AATAGCTTCTGTTTAGCTGCATCAGCAGAGAAGGATCTCTTTTTAAATTTCTGGGAAAAAAAATTAAAATTATCTGCAGTTTCTAGTTGCTTCTGAATTTTAATAGGAAAGCAAATGTTGTTTACTGTTAAGAACTGCTGAAGGAAATTCAAAAAATCATTATAGTGTCTTTGATCTTTGTCATGGAATTTCCTGTATTCATTCTTGCATAAAATATCTTGCTTGCACTATTTCTCCATTCCCATGTTCCTGACATTATCTTCACTCTAACTCAGTGGTGTTACGTGTTGTCTGACATGGCATCTCTGACAATATGAAGAGAGATTTTACATCACCATAGTTATGATATGGAGGAAGACTGGCAACAAGAAATGGAGGTTCTGTTCTTGAGCAGACTCTTGTCAGAGTGGACTAGTAGGTGTACCATCTAGCAATTTAGATGGTACACCTAGATTCTACAACTAGCCCCTCTTCTGTAGTATTTACATGGTCCCATATGGGAAATATTGCTTGGACTTTTAGTAAAAATAGAAGTTGTGACATATGAACAACAACTTAGAAGTCAAGATAAACATCTGCCTAGCTGATAAAGTTTCATCAGCCAATAGAACTAAGATTCTTCTAGCAAAGAAGAAAACCATTTGCAAGTTTTGAGCCTTATCTAGAGAAGATGCTTGTTTATGTTCCATGAGTAACATCAGGTAAAATCCATGATTGCAGACTGATAGCATGTTTCATTAACAGGCATTTGTCCAGTGATTTTTTTTATTCTAGATTTATCTTTATTAAATTTATTCCAGATCTACCAAAACAGGACTGTCAGGTTCTCTGTGATCAGTCAGTCACAAGATGGATGGCAGCAAAGAAGCGATACTGTATTTATTCAGAATTGCGGGGTGTGAAAATGAATATAATACACATGATGAGGTAGCAGAAGGGTGAAAAGAAGTGATATAACCCACTGAATAGAACAGGATGTACTTTTCTGACTTGCACTACATGGTGTCCTTTACAGCATAAGGGAAATATTTTCCAAATTTTCAGATAACATGTTAATATTTCTCACTAATAGAATTGGACTCATAGCCATTTTTGCATCTTGTCTTGCTTTTGACATGAAATACTGCTTTTACTTGGTTCTGAACAAAGCCAATAAGCTTTTGAATGTCAGGGCAAGCAACAAAATAGCAAAATACATTTTACTAACTCTTGGATGCTAAGAACTGCTTTTGATAGTCCACAGAAAAATATTTATCCTATTGTGTGAGATTGCACATTTTCAGAGTGTTATTCAAATTGAATTTTAATTGTTGAACAAATTTTGTGCAAATTGAGACATTAAAATATATTTTTTGTTTCATTTTATGTTAAAAAAATCTGCTGAAAATTAAATCAGTTTTCATTTGGTAAAGATCTACATTTTTCCATAGTTCTTAAAATCTGTATTTTTTGCACCAAGAGCTCATGTTCCATAGAAGAATTACTCAAGGAAAAAACTAATATTTATATATCTCTATCTATAAAGAATTTCATTGTGTATATTTTGATCTCACTGCCCTGGGTAACAAGATATAATTTATTGAGTTCTTCATTCAGACAAAGGAGAAAAGAGAAGAGAACAGCAGATTTGGTACAGATGTTAGTCACAGCACGAATTCTGTGGTGATAATTGTACTGCAAGGATCTGCAGAGACTGGGATCAGTAATGTAATCGTAGTTATTTGACAGGATCCTTCCACACAAGCAGTCCAACTTACAGGCATCTTAGACTCTGGAGAGGTATATGACTCAGCAAAAGACTTTGGTTATATTTGGAAGAGAAGCAAATGAGCACACAATTTTCAGTGACAGGGAAGACTCAAGCCAAGGATCTGTGATTGCATAGTCTAAACTGGTCTGATATTATGCCAGTCTGAAATTCTGTAAGAGCAGGAACTGGCTTTATTTTAACCCATTGGTACCAAATCCTTCTGTGTGTTGTATGAGTTCTGTGCCATATCTGTACACTTCAGTATGCGATTACTGTGTAATTCTGCCATTCTTAGAACTCCCTACACCTAAATTTGCCTCTTTTCAAGCATGAGTTTATTTGAAATTTTGTTTCAGATCTCCCCTGTGATCACCACCACATTATTTTTTGTTATAGCATGATCTCTGGAACCTTTATTTTTCTTTCTTCCTTTTCTGAATAATTCCTGAAAATATTATCTCCTACTTGAATGAAAATGCATACTCTTTCAGTTCAGGATTTCTAGTGCTATTGTGTCTAGTAGCTGATCAAGCATTAACGGTCTTTTTGTTTGGCTGATTGAATCTCTGAATGCTGCACCTCATTCATCCACAGTTTTACTGGTATTTCTCCTGCTAAATAGATAGCTAAGCTCTTGTTTTGCATCTGAAATTGTAGCTTGAGGGAATGCTAGAATTGTATCTTTAGGCTTACATATATTCAGCCTCAATACTCAAGGCCCACATACTCCTCAAGAAATATCCTGAAGTTGTCCCTTGGGTCCCATAAATTTCCTCAGCAGTATCCTTAAGTTCTGCCCATGAGGAATATAAAATATGTCAAAATATGCATTTGTTTTTAATTTGCCTTTAGCATATGAGTCTTTTGTCTGCCCTCTTCTTTCTCCTCAAGCAAGACAAAATAAAATCCTCAGAAGTAGAGCTCCAAGCAATTTGCTTTTGGAAGATGACTTTCTTGACAGCTGTCAGTGTCCCCTGAGCACTGGATTTCTGGATGCTTTCAGTATCTGACTCTCATAACATCTGGCAGCAACACTATTTCCAAATATATTGACATCCTGTGGCATTTGTAGTTCATATAGTTACTTTCAGGGTAGTAACTGACCTGTAAATCTTATGAAATCTATATCAATTTTCTCTTTGTTGGAGAGAGTTCTTCCTCCTCCAGGTGATTGTGGACTTCGTTGTGAAATTGGTGTGATATTTGATATTATGACAAATTCTGACAGTTCCATGGTTTTCTGCAGAATTTTCTTTTCTTTTTTTTTTCTTTATCAGTCTTCTTTCCTCCTTATCATGCTACCTGCTTTGAAAATGAACATCATCTGTATTTAATTTTATACACACGAAGTATTTCCTTGATATAACACTGAGCACACCAAGTGTTCTGCAGGACATAGCTAAGCAACCCAAGTGCCTAATTCAACACTTCGACAATCCTCTCGCAAAAATTCTCCATTGCTTCTTTCCTCTGCTCTTGTTTCAGTGCATTGTGTACTGACAGTGAGGGTGCTGCTGTTAGGCTAGTTCACTTTCTCTGGTAATGTCCATATCCTCATCAGGGTTTGGTTAATAATACCAGAAGTATGTGACACAACGAAGTTTTGAAGAAACCTTCGAAGAAGTTTTCTATCTAAAGCTCTTCCTCGTCATGGGCTGTGATTTCTTTGGGTGATCAGCCTGATCCTTGTCGTGAACTAAGAAAGCTTGACATATCTATGTAGGTTTAGTAACAAAGTGAAAAATAAAAGGACAAAACTTTTTTTTTTTTTTTTTTTTTTTTTAAGCTGACTATCAATTTAGTTTGGTAGATTCAGTATTATTTGCTTTCTTTCTTGGTTGTTAGTCTGAATACTTTTATATTGTTATAGTTTATTTCACATGAAGTGAATGTGAGATGACATGTATTTCCTTCTCACAATAATTCTGAATAGTTCAACCCTAACAGCTGCATGTATTTCAGTGTTACCAGTGCAGTATTTTTGTATATTAGAGAAATAATCATAGGGAATTTATAACAGTCATTTTTAAATTATTTTGTATGGGGGTATTTTGATCCTATTTATGTTTATTTGAAAAATATGACCCTTGTTAAATACATCCATTCTTTGGTGTACTCTTTCTGTTAGGGATCAAAACACTGTTGTAAGTGACATAGTTATTATTTATCACCACTGGATTTCTTAGCTTTATGATTTATTTTCTACCCTTATGAAATTGCCAGCCCTTACTTCCCTATAGCAATCTATTTCAGCCAAACTACTGCATACTTTGGCAGAAATGTATTAAATTTTTTGTGGGTTTTTTTGCAGATGCAGTCAAAGGTAGACATCATATTTCCTTTTTTTTTTTTTTTTAAACTATTATTATTATTATTTTTGTGTTTACTTTTTTTGTTTCCCATTGTTTACCTAGAAATAATGTGTTATATTTCCCTAACTTTCCATAGCAATGAATTATATTCCATCTTCATTTCTGCTATTGTTGGTTTTGCTATTATTATGTAGATATAGGCTTAAGTTATTTGTATCTTGGTTGGGTTTTATATTAGTATATTTACCGGGTAATACTGATTTTTGGATACGTTTGTACAGAGAAAAACATAGTTTTGCAAGAATGGAGTACGTTCTAGTACTCAACAAAGTAGGGACCACTTAGAAAAAAATTATACTGATTTCGTAGTGTCATGAAGTGTATTTAACTGTATATCTGTAAGTAATAAAACCAGCACATGTAATAATAGACTCTTTAGTACAACAAGTTCAATCTCTTTGATTAATTTGTATGTTTACCTTGTGACATACAGTACTTTGCATATGAGAATTGATTTGTCAGCAATTACCATTCCCTGCTTTTATGAAAGCCGTACTTCGGGTAATAGAGTACTGTTAAACTGCAACCAATGTGCTAAAAATCTGTCTTCTGGCAATAAATTTCTGTGTATAAGAGCAGCTGAGAAATACTGTTCTATACTTACACATAGATTTGAAGACAAAAAACCAGCACTGAGGCTTGAAACTCCGTGTAACCAGCAGGTGGTAGTGCTGGCTTAGAAATAAGTAGTGACTGAACAGACTCCAAGAACTTATGTATTACTTTTGTGAGGAAGTAATTTTATTAAAAAAAACACCCAACTTCTAATATTTCAGATGGCATGTTTTAATTGTATAGAAGTGTTTCCATATAAGTATATACAGTGTACGCACTTGTATATCAAACTAGCGTGTATGTAAACATGCACAGCAGTTTATATTCAGTTTACATAAGAAAATGGTATTATGAACTCACAAGTAACAGTCATGTGACAACCTCCATCCCAGAGGAATATTACAACTGAACCTGAAAGAGTATTGGGGATTACTGAGCCTGGTTCTATTAACATTTGATAAATGAAAGATTTTCCACTGATGTGGATGAAAGCCAGATAAGACTGACAATAAGAAGGCCAGGGTTAAATGTCAAGATTTCAGTTCTTCATTTTCAGAGACACAGACACTTTTACACCCTTTTGTACAAGGGTAAACAACAGTGAAAAGGGGAAAGAAATTCAATGGTAGAGAAGTTTAAAAAGTAAAAACAAAATCCTATTTATTGGTGGCATGTTAACCATCTAGTAAAAAAACCCAAAATGAACAATATCTTCTAAATAGTGTGTTCCAGAAGTAAGACAACTCACTGGGGAGCAGAGGAAGAATCAAAAAATAATCTTAGAATTTAAAAATACGGTTTGCTAGATTTATAAGAAGTTCTATACTTATATTATGAAAATCTTTACTGAGCATTGCTGTACTGGCAGGTAAATGGGTGGAGGGACCTAGTATGTCTTCTTCAGGAATGTGTTAATGAAAAAACCTTCATTACAAATTTATTTTTAAACTTTTCATGAGCAGCATAGAGAAAAGGTTATTTCAGTTTCAAATTTCAGGACATGCAGGTTGGAATTACACTGGAAATGGGTATTTTTAAGTTGTTGAGATAAATTGGCACTTTGAACTGGAAAACAAAGTAATAATTCTAATTAGATTTCTGCCGGATGAAATCTACGCTTCGTAATGTTCTCAGGAGGGAAACAGTTGCATCAAGACCTAGCTAAAATTTGTGGAGTACTTCTCCAAAGAAGTCAGCATATAGCTATCTCTTTGCTGTGCACTGAAATACTCTTCCTGAGAAGCACAATCTGAGCAGTAAATACAAGATTTCTAATCACAAGGAGCAGAGCAATCACCAAGGACTCCTGTGCTTACTTTTTCCTTTAGTTACTTCTAGGCACTGTATATTTTCCCACTGAATTTAATGGAGCTGAAGGAGTGTAAACAGCAGTGTTAATAGGTACAATGGTGAGTGGCCTTTCAAAAATTTTTTTTTTCAATGGGAGATTATTTTTTGTCTACATAGAGAACTTCACTGGTTTTAGCAGGGACTGATCAGATTGTGAGTGCTTTCAATCACAAAGGGGAAACTTTCTTTACTTTGTAATAACAAGAGAAATTCCTCCTACAGTTTGGCAGGACTACACAATTGCAGTCCACCCTCACTAATGCTCCCTCTGTGTCCCTTACAGTTGTTGTCAAAATCCACTCTGAGGCCATAGGACAAAGGACAATAGACTTTGGATTGCTATGTATTGAGACAAAGATAGTCTATGACAACAATAGAAACATAAAAATAAAAAATATGTTACAGTTACTTGGTGTTAAAAAGATACATTTTCATATCTAAAACCACAAACACTGTAATAAGAATTTACTCTTATCAGACATACACGTGGTATGTTTTTACAGAATGTATTCCATGTGTACTTTTCAAACAGCGATAGCAACCTCACCATCTTATACTTGGTAGGTCTGAGAAAATTAGTGAATAACAGCCACATTTTCAGATAATTTGGTCACTTGAGTCTTAGCAAGAGCTCTAAGTAAGGAAGTCCATTAAAAAGCAATTAACTGCAAGTGAGCAAACCAAGGCTGTGTAACAGATCAGTGGTAGAACTAAATCCCAGTCAAGAGATTCCCAGTCCTCAGTTTGTAGCTGTGGGATCATCAGGTAGTCTATTAAAAAGTTAACATGTGGCTTTGAGCAATCCTTTTGTACTTTGCTTCTGCTAGATGCAGCAGCTGGAGCTCTAAAATTGGACATCAGAGCTGCTTGTGACACAGTAGGACACAGAGTCTGAACAGCTCTTTTCTGACACACAAGGGGTAGCGTTTTGCTGTTGCTCTTCCTCAGAGTTCAGATAGCAGACCAGCTTGTCATAATAAAATAACATAATTTAAAATGTAACTTGGAGAATATTTACACTTGGAGCTTCCTTATTCTTCAAAGTGCACTCTCAAAAGACAAAAGTCAATTGCCTTCACTTCGGGGTTTGTCTGGAGAACAGACCTCCATGAACACAGATCATGTTCTAATTTGTTCTACAGTTTAGACACTCTTCACCCTTTCCCAAAATAAACTTTACCCAAATAGTATTCTGTATGGGTGCAACATGTGGTGAAGTCAATTGGACAATAAAATGGACAGCAGAAAAAAAGTCCACTGATGCTTTTTTCCTAAATTTTCATTTGACAGTTTTCCAATAACAATATAATGACTTGAATAAACAATTACAGAGTGAATCATAAATTGAGAAGGCAATGGAGAATAGAGACTGAAAATCAAGAGAAATGTATGAGGGAATACTAAAATCTGAATCAGAAGAGATGTTCAAGGTTCAGTGCACCTATAACTTAGTCTAAATAGAAATTGATTAGGAATTAAATAAAGTAGCTTTTTTCTACTGTGCACATTTATCAGGGGAAAGGTGAGATGGTTGTTACATACAAGTAATATCACATTGTGTATATACTTCTGTATAGGAACAAGAAACCAGGTCCATGAAATCTGAAGCCTTTCTTCTTTAAATTGCGTGAGCCAATTGTAAAATGCGGTATATATGGGAAAGGCGTTCTTCCTGCCCCAGTTACAATTCAGCTTGCACCCTGAAGCATGAGATATGAACAACTCCTGATCTAAAGTCCACTGAAGTCAGTGTGTTTTCTCTGACTTCAATGGACTTTTTAGATCAACAACAATTTGAACAGCCTTAGACTACTTCTTTGCTTGGTGAAGTTGTAGTAATAGAGAGGTGATAACAACCGGTATTTCTGTAAAGCATTTGTAATAATTATGCTCTTGAATTAAACTGAAGGAGAAAAGAAAAAAAAAAATATATCAAAGTTCTACAGTAACCTGAGGGGGTTCCTCTACCCCTAAAAATAAATTAGTAGTGTAAAACCATACCCTGGATTTTTTTCACCAAAAGATTCACATTAAAAGTTTGCGGGGTTTCCAAACACATTTGCAGTCTATCTTTCATTCTATATACACATGTAATGCTAAAAGTTCAGGAACTTAAAGTTTGTCATGGTTTCACGTAATATCAGAGCAGCTATCTAGAATACATAACAGAATCCAGCCTAGCAATATTCCACATTTTCTATTAACTGCCTTTTTACAGCATTCAAGGAAAAAGCAAAGGTGAGGAATATATCTGTAGCTGAGTTTCAATCCTTTACATGTGAGGAGGATTAAGACTGAAAGACCATGTATTATTAATATAAAACTTAAGCATTGGATACCAATAGGAAAAAAAGAAAAAACAAACCAAAAAACCAATGCATTTGTCATTCAGTTTTCTGTGTCTTTAGACAAAAGGTGCAAGCCCGGACAAACAAAGAAAAAGAAAGAAAGATGTTTCTTGGGCTGCAGTGTTTCAAAGAGAATGTCTCATGTAAGCACCATTCAGTATTTGTAAGATGTTCTGAAATGATGCATTCCTGACATTGTCAGATCTTGATGTTTTCTTACCTGTTTCAGATGGCATACACTGGAACGGAAAGCCAGTGAGCCTCACCTGCTTTTCTAATGGCACTAGTGTGTAGAGATATGCAGCATCTGTTTCACTTTGTATAAAAAAAGCAATTAAATGCAATAAATTTCCTGAGCTTGTAATGCACATAGAAACCAAAACAGCAGTCCTGTTGAATTGCCATTTCAGCCACCCAGCACACACTGCTCTGCAGTTTCTAAAATTAACATTCTTGTATCTCATCAAGCACCATCGCATTGTACTTTCTAGTCAATTATATTGTTACGTTGGTTACCATCAGAAAATCTAGTAAATTTGTAAAACAAATAGCTCATATGCATAAAGTGACTTTTAAAGGGGAAGAATAACATTTTTTTCCTAACAAATAACAAATGTTCCAATTAAACCACATTTCAATACTATGCTAAATTCCAACGCCAACTGATTGGCCACATTTTCTTTTCTGAAACTACCTTTGATAAGAAATGCATTACAAACTCATCATTTTAGCTTCCTGTTAACAAAGAGACAGCAGCCGTCTGGATTATTCTAGATCCGCAGTGAAACTGCCACACTATGTATGCTCAAACTAAAGCTGTGTGAGTTTGACAAGGGGCAGATGAATCCAGGAGTTATTGTGCAGGGGTTTAAGTCTATGCGGCAGCTGACGGTTGAAATAATCATCTATACATCGCTCTGAGCTAGCTAGGGAAAGGTTGAAGCTGTATATTTTCAACATATCTAGCCTAATGGTTAATCTGTTGTCTTGTACAGGGGGTGCTGGGTGGAATCACAGCAATAGCTGACAGTTTGAGGAATTGCTGTGGGTATTTTCAGTTGCCTGATTCACAGAGTGGTAGGTAGCAAAGTCTAAACAGGCTTGTCATTGAAAGAGGGAAGTCATGCTCACTGTCAGTCCCATCAAAGAACTCTGGTAGCCAAAAGCTCAATCAACATATTGATTATTTGCATTGAGTAATACAGAGCTGCAGTCTTCACCCACTACATGAAAGCTGAGCTTTACCGAAGACGTGACAGATTGCAGAACAGTGATTGCTCCTTCGGAGGTCATCTGGGAAGATGCTTAGGAGAAAGAGAACAGTTAAGTTGGGGGGGAAAATAAAATATTTTTTCAAACCAAGGTAGTTTAACTGTTAAAAACACTATACTGCTAGTGCTGGATCTGGCATATCCGTACAGTGACTCACTACAGAGATTAAGGGGGCACAGTATGAATTAGACTGAAACAAAAATGAAGTATCTGCAAGTGACAGCTCTGGCTGATGGCTCTCTGTGAAGGAAAACACTGTGCTAGTGTCTGGCAAAACACAGTGCTGAAAGCCTAGCAGCTCATAGACATGGGGGAGGAAAGGGGCAGTGGGTATCGGTGGTGGTTGTTTAGAATGTCTGGTTTTGGTCAGGATATTTTTTCTCCTTTAGAACACATTTTCATCTTCCCTTCCAGGCAAATCATGCTGAAGCCAGTTTCAGCCATTTTGTCAAAAGCACTGTACTGGTATTCTGCCTTGTTACATTTAAATTAAAGCTCTGCCTAGTTTTAAGTTATGGCAAGTGTATGCTTGCAAAGAATAAATAGAGATTGCCATAGGCATTAGATTAACTACACTGGTTGTTTAAAAAATGTTCAGGGAGTTGCAGATTGCATTTCAAATTATCTTCATTATAATAAATAAAATGTATAGAAATAGAAACAGGGATGATTCCCTAATGCAGTCTGTAGGCGAGTATATATTCATTGAGTTTGAAAGGGAGTTCTTGAGGGTTGAGGGAAGGAATAGGAATGTATGCAGCTTCTAAATACCTTTACATAAATTGTATTAATATCTCACATTTTATAGACATTACTTTTTACCTGTCTAATGTTGACAGGTTTCTTGGGCAAGTTCTGTACAGTATTTACCAAAAGCAGGTAGTGTTCACCCGGGGTGCAACTAGAAAGTACTACAGAAAACATGCAATTTCTTACTGTACTCTTATCTGCTTCCTTATTGTTTGCCATTCTAAAAAGCTATTCAGAATTTGCTCTCAAAATGACCACCAGTATGTGTCTCTAAATTAACAATAACAATGCCTCATGGATACATGGCAAGTGTCCTGAATACTTCTAATAAACAATGGAGGCAGCATGCTTGTCGTGTGCCCATTTGCATTGAAAATAAAGGAATATGTCATATTAGATAAACTAATCTAACTATGACTAGAAAAAAGTTCTCTCTTAGTAGACTTGCTGGTACTAAACTCATCAGATACTTGGAAGAGAACTCTTGTGGATTTGGAGGTTGTGGTTTAACATTGCACAGTAGTACAGCAAATTACCCCAGTCCAACAGTTTGGTTGCCAAATGTAGTGAGACACTGACAGTATGTAAGGATGCATTTAGTTCCATATAATTAAAAGCAATCTTTATTTCACAGATACATTTCCTATGGAAATCAGCCCACATAGCGGTGCAAGCACTGAAATCGTTTTTTTTTTAAATTATTAATAAAAAGAAACTGCCTTTGCTGAACAACAGGATGCTATGCAAAACATGTGGTTTAGGTTCTGCACATTATAGTATGTATATTCAGAAGTGACCATGATGGCCTGTGTTTCTCACCTGATCATATAATACTGCTTAATCTAAGAGAACAGTAATATTTTGTATTCAAAATTGCACCGCTGTGCTTGCACATGTAGTTCCACATCTATCCTGTTGTGCTCGTGTTTGTGGCACAGTGTGCATGTACAACTTGACAGGCTATTTATACTAAAAATAACCAGTTTGACTCTTCTGGGGTAAAAAATGGAGAAAGAGATAATTATCTCTACCAAAGATAGGTTATTCTGATATTATACTCTAATCTTTGCTTTTCAAGATAGAGTAAAAAGACATGAGCTACAAACTGTTAGAGTCAGAAAAAAAACTTGTCCTATGAACAAGCTGTTTCATAGTCATCCACTGTGGGACTTCTTCCATTTTCATCTGAAACAGCTGAGCTTTTGTCAGAGGCAGGAGGTTAGAGGTCATGGCATGAAACTCAGAACTTTTAAATCTGGAATATTTTGACAAAGAAATGCAGTTCTGTTATCCCCATTGTTTAATGTTTTGCTTTTCAATGGTAGTACCTATCTACACTGTTGAAAATAAGAGGAAGTAGAATATGTTTTAAGCAGCTCAGTCTGCCTTCGTGCTGAAGATCATGTGATGCTGTTAAATATGATGCAAGGCTCAAGGTGTTAAGCCATACTGAAAGATAAGGTATTTTAGTTCTGGTTCATGCAGTGCAAGCACAAAATCTTGGGAAAGCTTGCTTATGTCTTCATGGAATATGCCATAAGACATACACTGTTATGGAAGTTTAGTCTTAAATAGTCAGGTCTGGTATCTGAAACTTGAACTCCAGAAGAGACTGTAAAAAGGTTATGAAGTTTCTTAAACAGCATGATTGGAGGCATTACTAATCAATTTTGATCATCTTCCACTGTACGTGATGTTACTTCGATGCACACATGTAGATTTATAAAGATTATTTCTAATATTACTGTCTGTAGTTTAAAAATAGAACTGAATTGATGCATTTTGAAGTGTTCAAATACGTGCTTGATCAGTGACTTGTGTAGGGAGATAGGTTCTGCAGATATATTTTATCATCTGAAAATTGTTTCACTGGAGGAATATCAAAGATAGAAGTACAAGATTTGACAAAAACACGGTAACTCTGAGATAAGATTGCTAATTTTCAAGTAATATACCCAATATGATAGACCGCATTTTTTGTGGGAGTTTTGCTAATCAAAGATACATGCTATCCTCCAATGACTTAAAATCTATGTGAACTCTCATGAGTATGCATTATCATCATTATACTTTACACGTTACTACTATTAGCAAAGTCCAGAATAACATTGTGATTTAGACTCTAGTTCTGTTCTCGTTGATTTGTCTATCCACCTCAGTCAGAGTAGTAGCAAGCCATCAATTCAGAGGTCATTGAGTAGAAATGGATGCTTTGTTAACAATTAGTTGAACCTTGTTAAAAAGTACACTCAAATGACTCTTGTAATTTACATATAATCACCTTTTTTGTGAGAGACAGATTTTGTAGCTGAACACAAAGGGCAAACGTGGATGCTATTTATGTGTCTTTCCTGTTACCAGATAGTGTTTCTAGCTGATGGTAAACTAGACAAAGATGCCAGAAAACATGCTGACCTCCTAGATAATTTGGAGCTACTGTCTACTCAGAGTTTTCCATGGAAACTTTAAGGCAATTGAAACATATGGAAGTAATGCTGCAAGATTATCAGTCCATAAACTACTCTCTACCTAACCTCCTCACCTCATAATACATAACAGAATATAAGATCTTAGTGGCTCAGTAATATACCTTCTGTATATTAGAGAGTATAATATATTTATTCAGAATGAAACAAGCATTAGGAGAAGATCATTACGGCATATTTTTACCAGAAAAACATTTTATTATTCTCTTTTACAGAGGATAGCATTTGTTATAAGTATTAATATGTGAGTTTTGTTTAATTAGCTTTGATATATTAGAAATTGAATGCTAAGAAACACAGTTTCAAACTAAATACTTATTTAGGAAATTAAATCAGCTTTCTTTTCAGAGGTGCTATGTATGGCCTCCTGAAATTTACAGTATATAGCACTTCTGAATACCTAAGAACTTCTATGCAGGTTCCTAAACATCAGTTTAATTCCATAAGTATGCTTGCACAATTTTTAAGTGTTGACCTTACTTTTTTCTATGATTTCTTATTTATTTTAATAGCAGCAGAGTGCTCTACCTCCCCTGTCATTTTCAGTAGATTCAAAGGAATAAACATCTTCCACAGCTAGTAAATCTCAAAGCCTTTATCAACATGTGGGAAATAAGTGTTGCCTCAGACACACTTACCCTAGGATGGGATTATTGCTTAAAGATGATAATATTGTGAAATAATCCTTTTATAAGAATTCTTTTATAAAAAGCCATTTTTAGAAAACAAAAACAAAAACAAAAACACCTTAAGAAAGCTGCAGGTATAAATACTTTAAGCTTTAAAGTCTGTAATTCCACATAATATCAAAATTGATTCATGCCTGTGGTTTGAAATAATTTTTAATACAAAGACATTAATTTAATTTTTTTCTTATTATTTAGAAGTAAAGAATGCAGCTAGATCAAGTTACCCCAAATGTTCGTATCAATTCAAGAATGCAACTACTAATGCATTGGTTGGTGCCAAGTCCACTGAAGGAATCCCGGAACCTGTTTCACTTGTTAATAATCGTAAAGGGAGCCTCTTCCTACCCAACAACCCCTCGCTACTGCACCTTAACTTATTGAGTTCTGTTGAACAAGGAAAATCTACATACTGTAGATTGCAAAGGGCACTCAGCTTGCCTGTAAAATACCTCTACCACTCCCAAAAGCCTGGGTTGAACCAAGATCTCCGTAGGTAGCCCCATAGTTGGATGTATGAGGCAATACAGATTGGTTTGTGCATGGTTTTGCAGTCTGTTTTCAATGCGACTATGACATTACTAATGCTCTGTTAAGTGCTTACAGATGTGGGTTTCTCCAGATGTGGTCATTAATAAGTTAATCGAGATAGCTAGTCAACTAATGTTTCTGGGTGGTTTGTGCTTTGCCTTTCATATGTTTTATTTGCTCTGAAGCATTTACTTGCTAGGAGAATGAGTTTACCAGGTATTCCAATTCATGTGACGTCCAGTAACATAGGTGTTACTTCAAATTCCAGCTCTTTTTGGGATCTAAAAAACAGTGTCTGTAAACTGTTCTGCTAGTGACCTGGGAGAGGCAGTGAAGGAGACAGATTTATTTAAAGAACAGTAACAAAATAACAAAGAAAAAAAGTTATGAACTTGTCCAGTGTTTCTGAAAGACATTCCCTTTATTTTGCTTAAAAGATTAGGATAACAGTCAAGTAGTATGTTGTTACAGATGTTCAGCTCCACATTTAGGCTGTTAAAATTACCAGCACATCTTAAATCAATTCATGGAACATTGTCTGGAGGTTATGTCATTGAAATAATGAATTCTCTTTACTCAAGAATAAGCAAACATGTTAAACCATCAGTGTAACTTTAAATTAAACTCCAGCATGAACCAGAGCATCTGAAGTCTCATTAGACTCACCTGACATTTTTCTAGCACTGAGTCTTCCTGAACTGCAAAACTGTTAGACTCTCTGCCTATTAGACAAGTGAGCAATGGGTTCTGTACAACAGTAAGTGTTATGCTTAGGGATGTGCAAACCAGCTCTTGAATTTTATTAGAATGTAGAGGCTGGATTGAGTTCTGATTATATAAAATTCTGTGTTGAATTCTTGAATTTATTTGCTGTTTTCCTGAAAACTGGTAAAAAAAGTCTGTATAATATAATATGACTATTTTAATACAAATCCTGTAGCATAAACACATCAAAAATACTAAAAATAGGGACTCATTCTCATTAATAAAAGCACTAGGTCAAACAGATAACATCAGATTTGAGTTGTCATATATCACACCCCATTATTCAAATATGGTTGTCTTTCATAAGAACAAGCAAATTTAAGATTCCCTTTTAAATTAATGTAGACAGATGAACCATGAAACTAAAATGATATTTTATGGCTTTACTAAAAATTTTGCTAGTTTTATTTCTTTAAATGTGCAGGAAATTGATAAGAGTATCTGAAGGTTAATAATTAAATACGTTTTATATCCTACTTACTACTAAGAAGCCACTTGTGAGTTATCACTGCAACACTTTTGGGAACGAAGGTAATGGTGTCCATTGTATACTATTCACATATTTCAGCTTCATGGATTCCTTTCCCCAGTTCTTATGGAGCTGTGTTTCTAAACTGCACATGCCCTGTAAACTCTATGCACAGTTTTAATTGAAAGCAAAATCTTCTTTGAATGTGATATGATTAAGATAGATCGCCTTTCATTGCTGCAATGAGAATAAATGGCTTCCTTGCTTAAACAAGGCATTGCTTTACCAACAAATTGAGATCCCTCAGAAAGCTTTGCTAACATGTATTAACTAGTGAACCACATTAACCTTGGACTTTCCTGGCAATTGGTGACAGTAGCACAGTTTGAATATGACAAGCACATATCAAAAGAGGAAGCTTATTTATTATAGATTAAAAAATAGACCAAAAATAAGTGCAGACTGCTAGAAATCTAGTTCTAGAAATTATTATTCCAGATGATTACTAGTAAGACTTTGGTTTTTAATTGGACAGTAGAGTAACATTACCTGGCAGTGGTGGAGAGCACAAATGTTGGACCGTATAGTACAAAAGATCCTTATTGCACTAACTTTCAGTATCTGAAAGGATCAGACAGGAGTCTTATTAGCTAGCTGAAAACTTGGAAAAGTACTTTTTTGATAGTGTTTTCTTATAAAAATATTTTGGCTATAATATGATATACAGTTGGCTTCTGTTAATGTAAGATTTTGCACATGGTCCTGATGCCTATATATGTTCCTTAAACTGTTAAAATAGCATAACAATGCACTTTACTTACAGTGCAGTACTGAATCTCTTGACATTTTGTAACCCCATGGTAGCAGATTAAATTAAGTGAACTTTAGAATTTTTACTACCAAGAGAGCAAAACATATCAGTTGTAGCTGGTTTCTGGACAGAACATTCTGCATGGTTCTTGTTCCTTTGATCTTTTAAGTGGTGGATTCATCAGATTGGAACTGAGTATTTATATCCCATGAAGAATAAGAGAGAGCATAGTGCATTTCTTGAAAGCAACCTATTGTCTGTGTGGAAAAGCATGCAAATAACTTTTTGATAGACATGTTTAAAACAAGACTAGGCCATTTCCAAGAGCATGATTTGCAGAGGGTGTTCTGAAATGCACACATACTTGCACTTTGTTATAATAAGAAATAGAAAGATATTACTAGCAAAATAATTCTGTGCATATTCATGTCACAAATAGCTAAACGCTGAAGTAATCTAGTTTAATCTGAACAAACTGTCACAGAAATAAAGTTTTAATTTGCATATTTTTTAGAATTTCCTATGGGCTTATTTATCTCTCAGCCAAACAAATAATGATACCTGACTAATCATCAATAGGCATTTCCACTACAGGACTCTGACTTGGAAAAAAAGTCGAATGAGTGGGAAATGGCTTTGTCCTTGGGGATGCTGCCCAAGAAGAAAAGGAAGTGAAGTTAGTGAAATAAATCATTATTACACAGTCATTGCTCTGATTTAAGTACTACTTTTTACACCACTCTTTGGGGCATTCATTCTGGGGTTAACTTGTTTGTTTGTTTGTTTTTCTTTTGCAATGCTTTCTTTTGTTTTGATTCCCTTGATGTGTTAGGTGATGCCAGGTCATTTAAAAAGACAGCATATCTGTCTTTTCAGGGCCCAGTCCTTCCATCTTGACCAAGGCAAAATGAAGTTCCACAGCAGACTTGGGCAAACAGACAGACATGACAGGCTAGAATGCAATCTGTAATAAAATAGTGCCAGAAGAGGGTTATAGCAGAAGGATATTGCTTACTTTCTACCCAGATAAGTCTAGGGCAGCTGACATATCCAGTTTTTGTTGTTTTTCCTTTGTAGCTTGTTGCAAATAGATTTTTTTTTCCAGCCTCTGCTTGTGCACTGCTAATGTGTATTAAGCTCTTCTAATACATCTACTACTACTGCTAATCACCTTCCTTTTAGCTTTAAAGTAACAGTTTCCTGGCATAAGATAATTCCCTTTGGTAGCACATGTAAACCTTATGCACAGATTATCAAGTGCAGTAACAATCCTGAAACAGTAAAGATGATGGTTAATTCTTATAGACGAGTTATTAGGCAGCTGCACTTGTTTAAGCAATACGTATTGTGATACAGGTTATCCAGCAGTAGTTTATGATTGGCAAAACTGTAAGTGATTTTACATCTGGAAATTGATCTGTCATTGAAAATGCACCTCATCCTCATTAAAAGATTGCTTAACACATGCATCCTCTGTTATACAGGTATTGTGTCCCCACTTCCATTCAACCTCATTCTGTTCACTCTTGTTAAAACTCCCTTTTGTGAGAAGGGTAGAGCAATGAGGTCTGACTTGTGCTGGAGGTCTGTACACAATGGCAGGCTGCGTTCACATTCCTGACTAACTGAATCATTGAACATCAAGGCATTGAATATTTTACATCTCTTCATGAAGACTCTGTTGTTTGGCATGTGAGGAGCAAGAACCAACTGGTGTCTAGTTCCCTAGTAAAAGCAGGCTGGCAGCTGTTATGTTGGTATTGCAAATAGTACTTTATTTTTCTGGGAATATAGCAGAGCACTAATTCTACTTTTCTGTAGCACAGATTAACTGAAAATAACTCTTAAGAATAACCCGAATGCGGTTCCCTTCCTTTGTTTTTGAAGTATGAAACCAATTTGAACGCCTGTGTTCAAAACCCTGGTATTCTTCCCTGCTTCTCCTTCAAACCAATCTCTTCGACTAACATGTATTTGATTTTTATTACTGTTGGGCCTATGTTAGGAATGAAGTATCAGTGCGTGAATGGACATAGAGTGTGTGTTCTTTGCTACTCACTTGTATTTTCTTATTGCACTTAAAGCAGAACTTAATCTCATGAGTTCCTTATATTTCCAGTTGAAGATGAGCAGCCGTCGACACTATCACCCAAAAAAAAGCAGCGAAACGGAGGCATGAGAAATTCACCCAACTCCTCACCCAAACTGATGAGGTAAGACTGTAAGACACTCATCTCTTCATCTCCTTTCTTCCTTCCTTCCTCTTCTCCTCCCCCCACATCAAATAAGGGGAAGGGGTGGAAAAAAAAGATTGTTAGATGGTTTCTGAAAGGCTGAAGTATTTATTCTGTCAGCTTGTCAGCAGTTAATGATAGAGCTGAAAAAAATTCTGTCATGAAAAACAGTTTGAAAAGCTGTTTGAAAAATACATAGGCTTTAAAGTCTTAGCTGTCACCCTGTCCTGTCCGTGTGTAGTTCTTAAACAGCAGTGGCACTAATGATAGCACTAACCAATCAGGGGAAGTCATGTGGTTAGTTTGCCTCAGGCAGTTCTCTTTTTGTTGGATTCCCTCTGAGTACTGTTTTCTGTACTTAAGGCCATATGTGAGATGTATCATCACAATCAAAAATGAACCTGAATATTACCTTCCTTTTATCCTGTCGATTGAAATCAAATTTCTGTTAATTGATTTAGACTGATAAAGAAAGTCTAATAATCTATGTACTTGCCAAAGCAAAGTTTAAAACTAATGCAGTTTTACTCAGGCTAAAAGCACATTAATTATGAAATACGAGGATTTTTAAGAGGGTAGTATATACTCTAAAACTGGGTGATGAAAACATCATCTTGTTAGTGATATTTTTCCCTGTTGCTATTGCGTACATTGTTTTACACCAGTACGCTTTTGTATAACTATGTAGTTTCCTTCCATATGACAAATTACCTCTAAGAGATTTGTTAAAAGTAGAAATGCAAAAAAGAAATTGGAATCTATTAAAATAATATGGCTTTTGCATTCTGTCTCACTCTGCTGCAGCTTCTGCCTGCTCAAGTCAGTCAGAACAGGATCAAATAGTAGATGTGGAGTTTTCTCTACAAGGAGGCTAATCCTGATCTGGTTTTGCATATCTAAAGTAGCAGGTCTAGAACCTCAGTCCATAATTGTATCCAGAACTAAATACCATAGCAGAGTTTTTACACTACATATATATATATATATATATACACCCTGAAAAATGTAAACTTATTTACGTATGTAAACAGACTCATTCATGCAGTTTGGGCTTAGGGTGTATGTATAAGTGTAACTCTTCTGCAGTCACAGAGGTTAAGTGAAAAAAAATAATACGAATATATAGTTCTTCTCATATGTAAAATCACTCATGACTTCTACTGTTGACAATTATTCTATTGCTTTAGCAATTCTAGATACAGCTAGGTATTCCTCTTTGTATTTCAGTCAGTAGACTGGAAATTTCTTTGACCAGTTACAGAAGCATCTATATTTGCTTATTGTTACTGCAATATAGGGCATATTCAAGGATGTAACTTCTGCAGGTTGTCTTCATCTCTGTTTAGACTATAGAACCAAAGTGAGATTGATTTACAGAGGAAAATGCGCCCAGCTGTGGCTTTTTTTTTTTTTCCTGTTGACCATCTATTCCTGTTAAATGTATCATTAAAAGTTCTCTGCCTTCCTGTTAGCTCAGCGTTGCCCATATGACACTGATTTACATGCTTGTTTACAGTTTATGAGGAAGAATAAAATGAGCATACTGGCAAGCCTCTCATTTTTATGGTGCCAGTTGTCATCCCAGCATCATTTTCAATTTACTTACCTTTGGACAGTCTTCTTATACGGTGCTAATAGTTTTAACCACTTGAAGTTTTAAACATGTGGGAGATTACCCACCCCCTCCCCCACCCCCAATCCTAATTTGGGGAAGCAGAAATAAAAAGAGACAGAGAAAGAGCTGAAACATTTGGAGCCAAGCACACTGTCCCTGTTTGCTATGTAAAGTAAGCCTCATTTCTTTGATCTTGAGTAATAATAATTCTGGGGAGTTATACTGTTTTCATATGCTTCAAAGCTGTGTCAAAGTTTTGCTGCTTAAGGGTACTTCTTTATTCTATTGGCTCTTGGGTACTGAGATGACAGGTCCTCTGTACTAGGTGCAGGCTTTTTCAAGTCATAGCCTTCAGCAAAACATCAAATTACCAAATACAGGGTAACATACTTCTACACAAATGCCTTTCCTGTAGATATATTATACCATATATATTAAATACTTTAGTGTTACATGGTACATTTTATGTGCAATAGAAAGTGATGGTTTGAGGTAGCCTTAGGGGTACTTTTTTCCACAAGCAGAAAAAGCTAGTGTATACCGTATCAAGTATGGTTTTTACAGGACTTTCTGCCCGAAGGCCTTTGTAAATAAGTAATGATCAACAGATTGGCTGTGGGTTTTTGAAAAGCATGCCTGTGTCAGTTTGCATGATGGGGGAAGATTTTCAAAGTAGAGCCTGCTTTCATTGCCTGCTGAAGAGGGACTGAGGGAGAGTAGTCGTCCTGAGCCTGAGCTGTCTGCTCAGTAGCACATCAGAATTGCTAAACACAGGTCGAGCAGTGAATGGAGAACTTGCCAGGCTTCCAAATCCAGACATTGTTTTCTTCCTCTTCTCCCTCGCTGCTAAATTTATTCTCCAGCACTGTGTTGGCACTCTCAGCCTCTCCCCAGACCCAACTGTCTCTTTGTCTTACCCTTTATCTACACTGACTTAACTTTGGTTCAAGGTGCTAAATAAGACAAAGTGGATTGAATCAGAAGAGAACTCTGTTAAGCTTTGTGTGTAATGGCCAAATGCTCTTCTCCTTTTCGATAAACAAAGGTGGGCTGCATTATCTGCTATTTTGTATCCTCGTAAATTACCTAAAGTGACAGGTACTTGCTTTCCTGCCCAGAAAACTTTAGGGTATGTCAGCTAAAAGTACACGAGATGTAAATCGGCTAAAGCACTGTCATGTCTGTAGCTGATATTTATCTTTGCAATATTTTTCCTAAATTTATTTTAAAAGTTCCTTTTCAAATCCAGCTTCACCCCTGGCCCTCCCACAGAAACAGCTGGCTACTTTGCAGGCTTTTCCTCAGCTATGGTCATGGATCTAGGGAGGGTCTGGAGCACAAGAAGTCTGGAGCATGTAAAGGAGGAATATGTGAAAAGTTGGTTTATAAATTATAATCAGAGTTGTAACTTTAGAATCACTTTCTGAGCGGCCCTACAGTTAAGACAATGTTGATGATGCTGTGTAGATTTTAGATTTCCACAGTGGCTGGGGCAAATCAGGGAAGAGGGTATTACACCATAAGATAAAACTTTATGACTTCTGCTCTCACTGGAGTAGAACAGATGACAGAAGCTATATCATAGGGATTCCCTGGGAATTCATGACAAGAGGTCTGACAGGTACTTATTTAGACCTGGTCAGAAAGTGGGAATTTTTGAGATTTACTCACATGTAAATAGAAAGGTATATTACCAAATATGATCCGGATAGATTAAAGACATCTTATCAGTGTCATCTTTTTGATGTTATTGTCTCTAAATGTCAATAAATTACTGACTGAAATAAATAAATGGTAGACGTACAGATGTTCTTTGTATACGATTGGTCTAGATTCACATTTAGAAAGTCACTGTTCTAACTGAACCCTGTATCGCATCAGATGACATGAGCAGAATCATACTGATGCAATAGTGGAAGAATCTAATCAATCAGAAACAAATTATTTGAATTCTAACTATTGCTACAAATGCAAACTAACTAGAAAAATACTCTGCATTGTCATGGTTATTTCTATATGGTTTACATCAACAGAAGTCTGTCCCATTAAACCCACAAGAACATGGGTATTATCTAAAAATAAACTCTCACAGGAAAAACCAGATACATCTGTGGAGATGTGAACACAAGAACATCCTGTTGCAATAAAAAGTAAAATTTAAATAGGAAGTGGAAGGAAAATGAAGGAAACTGTGAGTAGCAGACTAATCATATATCAGGTCTCCTTCATCAGATGGAGACATAGAACCATTTGATGCCTTGGGTTTCATGCAGAGATAGCAAGTCACCTGTTCATCATCTCACAGTTACATGTTTTGATGCATGTTATTGACGAACAGCCATGTTAAATATGAGGAGGCTTATTTCACTTAAATTATCAAATAGCAAAGCTAGTTGTTTAAAAAAAAAAAAAAAAAAAGTGTCATTTTGGATTCCAGAATGACCAGTAAAAATATGAAAAGCCCTGGATATGAATCAAAAAAGCCACTTAAAAGGATTGTTTCTGGGGCTCAATTCTGTACTTAATGCTTTGGTAGCTGCTACTGCATGAGTGGAATACACTGACTTGAAGGAAATGTCAGCCCAGCTGAGTCAAACTACCTCTTAATGCAAGAACAAATAGCATATGACAGGGCCCAAGGGGCCTGAAGAGCAAACAAATAGTTTGTCCCTGTCCACTCTGAATGTAGTAGTGTAGTTGACATAGGCCTCTAGACAAGTAGCATACTCAGCAAAGGGTCATTATCATTAGTGTCCCTGATCACATAAGAATCAGAGGCATCAGAGGACACTGGATTTTCAGTTTGTTGCCAAGGAGAATTTCATAAGCCTGAGGATTTTTCTTGATCAAGGATCTAAAATAATTCCCAGCCAAACCATAAAACTTGCTCAGAGACTGTCAAGATCCAGTTAAATGACACGAAAAAAATCAGCTTTTTGGTATATGTTTTCAGAAACCTAATAAAATTATTTATCTGAAGTTGAGCAGGAAACCTCCTGTCTTTTTTTTGTAAAGTTGAATACAATATTCTAAGTAATTGAACAATGGCTGTGCACATTTATCCCCTCATCCACTCACCCAGCTACATACACTCAAGTGCACACACACATTTCTGCTAGCGCCACTCAGGATGAATTTGTATTGCCCCTGCCACTGTAGTGCTGCCCTTCCGTGGGCTGAAACTGTGAGTTTTCTCATTGGAACTAAAAAAAAAAAAAGTGATGGGAGGTCTAGAGGGGAACATTTGTCTGGCAAAAACTGGTAAAGTAAGTTCAATCTGATCCTTTTCCCTGGCTCCCCTAAACCAGGCATGAAGTAAGGTTTGACGAGGTGAAAACTCTCTGATTAAACATAATAATGGTTTGTATTTATGTTTCTCAGCCTGGGAGACTTCCATCATGTGCTCTAAAATTTACATCCTTTGTTAAGGATTTACAAGGCTGACTTTATGCAGTGCTAATATGCAATGATAACTAAGCTGCAATACAGCAGGTATTCAATAGCACATCCTGATTTTGTTTTACAAGTTCACTACAACCAATGTGAGCAGCAAGAGTAGCTCAGTAATTGCTATGTTATCATAAAATCATAAAATGGTTTGGGTTGGAGGAGACCTTAAAGACCATCTAGCTCCAACCCTCTGCCATGGGCAGGAACACCTTCCACTGGACCAGGTTGCTCAAAGCCCCGTCCAGCCTGGCCTTGAACACTGCCAGGGAGGGGGCAGCCACAGCTGCTCTGGGCAACCTGTTCCAGTGCCATACTTATTTTAGACCTGTTTTTAATAAGGTTATAGAGTGACATGGTTTGAATGATAGGGGGGAGTATATGTTAGCCCTCTGACTGTTGCTATCACTGGTAGTTGTGTAATAAACCGTAGGAATAAGAACGGTATCAGGTTTTTTTTTGAGTACTCTGAAATGTTGCACAAGTTCTTTTTGAAATGAGAGAGGAGCGTCAGGAAAGAAAATGAGACTTTTCCAGCCGAAAAAATCAACAGGCATTTTTATAAAGTTCAGGTGAACATAAAATCCACTCAGATCAAGGCAATGGAAAGAAAAGACTCTTTAGCTTTAAACTGGGTTTAAAGAAAATGATAACGTTCTCATAAACTTTGACTTGCAAAAGCGGTAGTTTTTATCACAAGATATTAAAGCTACATACTTCATTTGTGTAGCAAAAAACATTCCTGTGTTTTATGATGCCACTTAACTGTGAGTTCATTGTTTTACAAAGGAAAAATTATTTTTTCAGGTACATTCTCCTACCCCTCAAAGATTGGTAGTTCTGCAGCTTGCGTAGATACAAATGGGAAATACTAAAACCAGAAGACACATTGACTATGTCTCCCCCTCACATTAAAGTCTAAAATTTAACTATTGTGTTACTTTTCTGTGTGAGAGGATTCATACTTCAATAGTGTATTCTGAACATGTCCTGAAGTATCAAGATACTTTACTGATCAAGATTCTTACAGTAAACAATTCTACAGCAGTGTCCTTAGTAGACTTGATAAATTAACGTGAACTCTTCAGTAAGGCTTCTGAGGATAAAAAAATGTCAGTGACATCAGGGCAGAGCAAGAGGGAAAGAAAGATAATTGTTAGTATTCTTAGCATTGTAATTCAGCCCATAAACTAGCACAGGGCACTAGGTACCAGCCACTGTATTAGACATATTCTTTGTAGATTTAGAGAAAAAGTCAGGCAGTGTGAGATTATAGCCAATATTAGGATAGCTTCTGAATATGACAGTGAAAGCATTTAATGGTAAAACTGCAGGTTTCCTTTCTCTTGTTGCACCAAGTTTTCTTCTCTAAAACCTGGTGCATCTGGGCACTGAATCCTTACAAATTTCATTGCTGATTAACCTGTGAAAGGAAAGATCGGTAAGAGAGTGTCATTAGTGTAACATACACAGGCAACAAATTCTCATTACAACTTAATGCCATCCACACAGACTGCAGAAGGTCACAGGCAATGGCTAATGGTAGCCGACAAATGTTGGGTGTATTAGTCACAAAACATTTGCTGAATTCCATCAGAATGTCGTGACAACCTTCACAGCTAGTCCCAGCGAGCTGCTGGAGTCAGTGGAATTTGCCAGTGACAAGCTGTCACTCTATCTTGGTTGAGCTTTATAGCACCAGTCAAAGCAGTCAGAGAAGATTGAAGTGACAGGGGCCCACTGAGTAAATAGTGAAACATGCAGCACATCATGAAATATTCAGCCAGGGTGTAAAAGCTCTAAATGCTTTTTCAATTATTAGCACCTGCACTGGCTGCATACATCTTAACACTAACAGCATGTTAATTGCCACAATTTGTTAGGGTAGTTGTAGGAGAAATTTCAAAGGCATGAGACATTCTCTAGTGTGTCTTCTATTCCTATTTTACCTTCAGCAAAACCTCTCCTTCCTCCTAAAATTAAGTATGTGTGTGCATACACTCGCAAACACACATCCACATACAAAGTCAGGGAGGAAAACTCAATTCCTGGACCACGCACAGAGTGAGTTTCAAGACCCTGAATCTTGAGCAGGAGACTGCTAAACATCTTTTTGTGGGAAAAATCCCATAAGAGATATGTTATATCTACCTGAGAAAGGCTTAACTGCAGACTTTAACAAACACAGGGCTTGTTCCCAGGGGTGTTCTGCCATTGATTTCATATGAGAATCTTACTAGGGAGCAGAATAAAAAGTAGCCAGTGTTTTACTGATGTTCAAAAGACTAACAGATTAGAGTTTATTTTCAAACAACACCAGGGTCCCTAGTGGTCATACGGTATTCTTGTTCCTGGTTCTCAACATATGGAGCAGTTCCACTGCAGATCAGTGAGGTATGTTGTTCTAATGCTCAATTGCATATGAATGATAGCAACAGGGTTAAGACAAAGGTGACAGAATGCAAGGCTATGCTAAACAATAGTCATTTAGTGAGGCAGCCGTTTGGCCCCAATGGTCTTTTCAGTTCTGGGTATCCCCAGTCATTATTCAAAGTTCCAGACTCAAAAACTCCAAGTCAATAAGTTTGCAGCAGTTATAAATGTGTGCTAGGAAAGCAGTGCTCTTTAAAATGTAATGTTGACTTCCTCCTAATAGGTTTGCTGGAAGTGGGATTTATGGTTTAGCTTTAGGCTGTTGTCTTCCAGGCAGGCTTTTTGGGGTTGCATCTGTAGCATGGCATTTAGCGTTGTTTTCAAGTTTAATTGATATAAGTGGCATTATATGCTCTTCAAAACCTTGAAAAGATGGCATTTTCCTCTTCATTTTAAGTCATGTGTAAGTAATATCTGCCAGAGAACCAGAGAAGCTATTTTTAAAATGGTGTTATGGATGAAGGAAATTTTAACTTTCACTCCTTTTCTCCCATGCATGCTATACATGCCTGTCTTTTCCTAGCTGAATGATCAAATGCTTTGGTGATTGCAAGCCCTAAAAGCCAACATCTCAGTTAAAACAAACACTGTGGTTTTTAATTGGTAGAAGGTGGTTTTCTTCCTATAATTTTAGTTTTTCAAGTAGATGACTTTGCAGCCCTGGAGAACATAATAGCTGCAGCACTAATACAGGCATCTCCACAGTAACCTACCAATGTGACTCAAGCATGGCATGACAGGGCCATCTTCAAGGGTGAGGGGGGCAGAGAAGTTCTAGAAACATTCAGTCCGTGATTTGGCTGTAAGGACAACTGTAATGCTCTGTGTAATATAAATTTTAATGGGAAGAGGGTGTCCAAACACTTTAGGCAGATTTGACAGCCTCGGCCTCTGGTGTCTCTCTTAATTAATTTTTAGTATTTGCAAAACAGGTTTAGAACATCAGATTAACAAGAACGATTATGTTCAAGGTAGTAATACTATTTTATTTCCGTATTGCTTCATAAAATGACCATTGAAAAAAAAAAAAAAAGAAAAAAAAGAAAGTCCAAGGATCTTTCAACAATTCAGTTTTTAAGTACATAAACCAGCATATCTTCTAACATCTGAGGATAAAGTTGAATCTTAGTAGTAAACAGTTTTCAGCCTCCGCAGACATCTTCAAGGATCGCTTTGCTGAGAATGAAAAATCATTGATTAAAGAGAGATTAAAATAATAGCTTAGCCCACAAGATTTAAATTTAATAAACACAGTTATATGTAAAAACCCCCAGCTTCTGAAACACAAAGCATGGCTAGTTTTATCAGTTTTCTTCTCAGGCAATAATCCATTCTTCTAGAGTAAAAGTAGTACAATAGCATCTATTAGCAGCATACTTTCTTGTGGTGTGTCCCATCCTGTTTGCTTCTTTTAAGGCTCCCACTTGATGTACTGCAAGCAGTGAAGCAGAGGATCCAAACTGTTTATCATATTGCAAATGTATAGGTTTACAAATATATTAAAAAAAAAAATCACATTTTGTTACCTAAAACTTCAATAGGGAGTTATATCTGATGATTCACATTCTTTGTCCCTTCCATAACACAGTCCTGTTTAAACCTAAGATAACTAGAAAAAGCAGTATTGAGGTAAATTTCTAATAAATCTTTGGCACAAGCTACTTTGAATATTCCCTTTTAGGATGCAAGACCCTTACACAAAAGATATCTATGCTAGGCTTTAAGCACCCACAGTCTAAAAAATGCCTCAGACCTCAAGGCATTTGACCACAATTTGATTTCAGATATCTGTTATCACCTACTTTGTTACAAAATTCCTTTCATTTTGTAACATTTCTGTGACTGGGATTAAAGTATTGTTACTCATTTGTGTGAAAGCTTCACGTGATCTATTTATTTTTAAATCTCAGAGCAGAAAAGAAACACTGTTTAGAAAATTAGAATGTGGCATTTTTTACAAATTGATTTAGTATATTTTCTCTGATGAAGGGAAAGGGAAAAAGAAAATTTCTTCCTATATGCATCTGATTTCTGAAAGGAAAAGGAGATGATTTGATCAGTGAACTTTGATTTTGTTTCAGTTCTCTAGTAGGAAAGCTCATGGAGAAATTTTTTGTGAAAGTTTGGGGAAAAAAACCCCAAAACAACAGAAAGCAAAACATTTATCTGTGGAAGCTCCTGAAGATGCCTAACCTTTTGGCAAACTTTCTTATTTTGAAACACATAGCTAACACATTCTATCAGAAAAAAATAGCTAGGACAGAGCACCACTAAATGTTGAAACATTAGTACAACCTTCAAATGGAATTGTATCCATGGTTGCAGACCTTACTGTACCACATGAAACTATGAGCTGCAAGGAATGCCCTATGAACAGCATTGCAGCTCTCAGCCAAAACTACCATGGCTGCAGCTCAGTGATGAATGGAGAAGAGAATGCAGAGTCTAGATATTTTTCTAGAAATAAATAAATAAATAAACAAACAAATAAATCCCACCCCTTTGGTACCTCTTTTGCACCAAGAAGTCTACTCTGCTTCCCGCAAAAGAGGGAGCACACTTATGCAAGGCCTTTCATTATTAAACTTGGAGTAGGATCAGAGACTCCAAGCAGTCCCCTAGAGACTCCTCTGCTGCCAGTGGGTTGACAGTGAGATGCACTGAACTGTATTTCTGTTGAGTGAAGGTAAAAAAATTTGAAAACATAGTGTTTCTTTTTCCAGATGATTCTGATTTATGCCTTTGCCATGTAGTACACTGTTTTTTCTTAAAGCATCAAAAGATTCTGGTTTAAATGGAATATTGTATTAATAGTTTCTTAAATTCTTTTAAGCCACTTTCTGTGGGGTTGACCCTGATTGAGGAAATGAATGAAAATTTTCCACTGATTCCAATGGATATATACAGTGTCTGTAAAATTACACAAATTTCACCCTGATGTAATTAGAGATTATACCTTTCTTAGGCATGTAAGCATAACTGTTATAAGCGTGGTAACTTACCGTACTATATTCAGGGTAAATTAGCCTATATCATATGCAGTATTCAAAGTCTGCTTTAGTAGACAGTGCAGAAGACAGGTTCTTACCACAGTCTGCTGGCTCATATGCTTTAAAAGCAGTAAACTTCCCAGTTTTGAGAGTTGAGACAATATGAGCATTTCTTTAACAGGCTTCAGAAGGCAAACTGCTTTAAAATTTGGCCACCTGTGTCAGAGTACTTACCATATTCGTACACTGAAAATATTTTCTTCTTTGAAATGTTACAATTCTGTATCAGGATATTTCAACGATTCAGGACAAAAATCTAAAGACTGTAGTTTTGGCAGACAAATCTCTGTTCCCTCCTTGAATTTAAGATTTTAGGGCCGGTTTTCCCTGTGACTCATAAACATGGTCCTCCTAATGCTGTTGTATAATGCAATTACTTAGGGATCCTCACTACCATCTGAGACTGTTGGAGTCACTTAGTACTTAGCTTAATGTTTGATTTTCGCTTACAAATTAAAGAACTGTACATGTCTATGCTTAGATGTAACTACATAGCTGGAGAGCAAGTAGATTAATATGTGTTTTATATGCTTTTTCTTTGAGAAGCTCTGTGCTTTAAAATCTTGCTGCAAAAGCACTTAGAAGGTTATCACAGGTAGAGTTGTCAGAGAAAATGGACATTGTTGTTTGGTATTAAAATCATGTATTCCAGATGTGGGCATTTGTTAGTCAGTCTGCTCTAAAATGACATACTGTTGAATCTTTAAAGGGCTTCAGTTTGGGAAAGCAAAATATGATTGGGCAAATTGCTAAAATATTTAAAGTGCAGCCTGTTAAAGCTTTTACTGCGAAGAGCATCACGTCAGAAGTTGTATGTGGTAAAAGCAAGTAATTGGCTTTCCATACTTATGCCAGTCAGTCAGCATGGGGCTCTGTTCCTATCACTTCTACTTCATTGCAGATGCTAATAGCAACTCCGATATTTATTTTGGAGGGGTGGGACAGAAAGGAAAAAACTTCTATGTATGTGATGGTGTCAGAAAGCCCTGTTTAAAATTAAATAGTTATTGGTGTATAAAGAGTATAGAAAATGTTTGAAAATGCATCCAAAATTATAAAATTAACTTTTTTCTCTTCAGCTTTCGTTTATAAGTGCCTGCATTGAGAGCATGTTAAAGTGAAAGTTCATTTCTTTTTTTTACTTTTATCCCTCTTTGTACACAGCTCTTGGGATATCTTCCATCCATAATTCATAATATTTTCCACTTACGTTGTCCTCAACTTGTTTTTCCCCAGGCATGACCCTTTGTTAATTCCTGGCAATGAGCAGATTGACAATATGGATGCCAATGTGAAAAAATATGACTCTACAGGGATGTTTCATTGGTGTCCAGCTAAGGATATTGAAAAGGTCATTTTGGTAGGTATTGATGATAAGTTGTGTTTGAAAACTTCAGTTAGAACTCATGTCTACTGGATTAATAAATTAGTATCTCCTGTCATTAAATCCAGCATATTGAAATTGGAAACACAGCATGGTGAAATTAAAGCTAGCATGTTGTTTTAAAGAACTATTATTACATAAATCTGTATGCCACATGCAACAAAAAAAATTGGTCCAAAATAGAGATTTTCATAAGCTGCAATTTGCGTATTTGCTTTAAATCTTTAGAGAATTAAGGCTGGAAATATTTAAGTTTACATACTCCATTTATCTCTTTACACAAGACAGTAATGATTTTATTACAAGCAAGTGTTGCTTTGCATTCTCTCTTATTTATTGATGGGAATTTTGCTCTCTTAGAACTTTTCTCTCAATTTTCAACATTTCAAGATGCCCAAATAGGCTAGAGTAAGTAGTGCTACTACTCTGCCTTTCTAGCATGTTGCAGTGAGCCTTGTCTATGTTTGTTTTGTTTGTTTAACTGGAGAAACCATCAAACTGACTTAAGTCATTAAAAATAATTAGAAGGCCCATCACAGTCTATTTTGCTCAGTAAAAGTTTGTGCCACTTGTGTTTATGTACTCATACCTAAGAGTAACAAGTAACTAACTCCAGATCTCATATGCAAAACTGGTGATATTTGAAATGAACTCCCTGGTGGATCTTCACTTTGTCACACTTCATAAAGCTTTTCCTGAGCCTGCTCTCTTAGATTTTCCTGCACTGTGGCATGGTGTAGCCGACAACGGTGACAGCCCTGGTTTATTCTAGCAATCAGGGGTTAAAAGCTTGTCTCCACTTCTCAGGGGTTTCTGTAATAACTGTGACATTGCCTGGAATTGCAATATCGGTGTTTAAACAGTCAAGCAAGTACATTCCAAATTCTAGAAACTGAGCTGTGACACAGAGTTTGGCTGAACAGCTTTAAGTAGTATGCATTTATAGGTATTCAGCCGGTAAGGAGGGGCAGCCTTGATGTACAGTACTTTGTAATAGAGATAGAAATCTGCCTTCATGTTCTGAACACATTATAGCCAACAAACTTTACATGTTGTCTCTGAAGTGTTTCCTCAAAAATGGTGGAGTGCCTCATTTATCCTCTCTTGGTGATGCCATGTCAAGTTTTCCCCCTACTGGCCTGTGAATCTAAGTCTGGCCAGGTTATTTCTGCTTCATGCATCATCACCAATAAAGATTGCCAGCAAAATGCTTCCCTACACCTTTTCAAATTCACAGTCCATGTCTTATGTCTCCATCCATATCCATGCAAATTTAACACTGTCCTTAGAGACCACACAAGTACAAATTAGTACATAATTTGAAGATGATATTTCCCAGGTTGTCTTCTAATTTATACTTGATGATGCCTCCATCAGAAAAGAATTCATTTTTTTGCCCAAGGTCTTCTTTTGACTCTGAAAGTCTCTAGCAGTATCAAGTAATAACTTTTTTTGACTACAGACAAATAGACGTGGCTATATACAGATCAATGGCTATAGAGTGACATTTTTTACATAATTTCTTTCCAGACTTGGTCTCTGTCTTGTAAAGTCTGAGTATTCCATAGGCAGAGGCATGGGGCAACTCACATGCCTCATTTGAGCATTCGTTCATGTCTTCTGCTGTTTGAAGGGCCGAGACCACTTTCCTGGTATTGTTGGATGAAAATCAGTGTAATTGCCTCAGAGAAATTGAAAGCTCATGTATTTTTTAACTTATGAGAAAACTTCTAATCAGAGTTCCCATTCTTATTACATAGTGAACACCTCTGCTGCATATTCCAATCTGTACTGCACATTGTCATGCTTGCTTAATTTAGAAAAAGGACATACACTATGGATAAATGAGGGGAAAATTTTGCAGTTCACATCTGTCTTAGTTTTATTCATTGGCAAAACTTCTATGTAATGGTACTGAGTGTAGAACTTCTTGGCAATATAACAGTGGATCTGCAGCTACTTGACGGAGCGCAATAATGCTAATACTGGCTCCAGAAATGAAGGTCATTGTTTCCTAATGACTTTATTTACTTGGTGTTTGAGTTGCCTGCTCAACTGACATTACCACCAACGAAATTAGTGCAAAAATTTATTCTTGTCACTGAGACAAGAAGATAATTCTGAACATCATTCAAATGTTCTCCATGATACTTTTTTCCTTGTATCTATTCAACAACTCAGGAAGTCCAGTGGGCCTGAAAAGTTAGTATTAGTCATGATTGTGCACACCAGTTTTTTCTTACTGAGAGAAGCTCTGTGGAATATGGTGGACATCCATTGTAAAGCAGAGCAGTGTAGAGTGTTCTTTGATTGCTTTTCAGGGTAGTAGCAACTTGTCCTAAAATAAGAATTTTGACTATAAGCGAATATGGGCCTCAATTCACAAGATCTGTGTAATACCACGAAGTCCTACTAAGACCAAATCTTCCTTTTCAGACTGGTCCTGAAAACAACCCACCAGTGATTCATCAACTAAGGCGTGGTTTTGCACCGCTTTTCTATGATCCTTCTAATGGCTAAATGCATAGTAGTTCAAATTCTGTTCTTAGCTAAACCCATAGTACTTTGATTGTAACTAGAGTTTTAACCCACATGTGTAGAGACATACACAGGACTAGAATTTGGTCCAGTACAGTGTCTTCCCAAACACAGAAGGATTTGCAAATGAGAATGAAATTTTCTTCTGCTGAGCACATTTAATGAAGGATAAATAAGGTTAAAATGAACAGCTATTATCAAACCACTTCTTTGTGCATGAACAATATTGAAAGTCGTGTTTTTCCTGGTTTAAAACTCAATTTATGATTTAAGCTTCCCTTCGTTTAATTTCTACCTTGTCTTTTTGTTGTGTTTTTTTTTTTTTAGACTCGAAGTGAAGCAGCGATGACAGTTTTAAGTGGGCATGTAGTCGTTTGCATATTTGGGGATGTTAAATCTGCTTTGATTGGATTAAGAAATTTAGTGATGCCGTTACGAGCCAGCAACTTTC
Source organism: Athene noctua (assembly GCF_965140245.1). Taxonomy (NCBI): domain Eukaryota; kingdom Metazoa; phylum Chordata; class Aves; order Strigiformes; family Strigidae; genus Athene; species Athene noctua. The sequence goes on from NC_134041.1 coordinate 41,693,850, forward strand.
ACTACCATGAACTCAAGCACATTGTGTTTGTGGGTTCACTTGAATACCTGAGAAGGGAATGGGAGACACTGCATAACTTCCCCAAGGTTTCAATCTTGCCTGTAAGTCCAAAGCCATATTATTGATACTTTGTTATTTAGGACACCAACTGGACAGATTCGTATTGACTTTGATCTTAGGCTTTTTTACTTTTGTCTACTTATAGGCCTGAGGACTTAGATTTTCCCTTTACTGTGTCTATGAAAACAGAGCCCTGTGAGACCTTATTAGAAGATATTTGCTGCAGTGTTTGGTTCCTCATCATCCTCATCGGGTGAATTTCAGCAGCTATCAAATATATCAGCTGTGTTATATATCGAACATTCACTGTAGTGCACTGCATGTAGCCACTTCTGATGTTGTGATTTCACTGACAGAATAACGGTAGTTATTTATGACATCATTTTTGTATTTTTACCCACAAAACCTTTGAAAAAAATTATTGTTACTTTATCTACATAATATCTATCTATTGTCATAAAACTTCCTGTAGGCTGGCCTACTTTATAAGGAACACTGCCATAGCATTTCAGTTCAGAGTCCTGCTGTACTCATGTATGGAAATGCAGCAAAACCCTGACCCTTTTGAAATCAATGAAAAGCTCCTATTGACTGTAGTAGGGACAACCAATTCAACCACAATTCAGAGATCCTTTTTCTCCTAAATATCATTATCATTCACTCATGTGCCCAGAACATAGAAACACGAGCTCCAGGACAAACAAATAAAGACCTCCAAGCTAGTGATCCTAGGTGGTCATAGCTATAAATGACCCACAAACATGTAGGCAGGAGGGAAAAAAGCCTATGGTGTAAGTACAAAAGAGAATGGAGTAAAGTTAGTTTGGATTTTTTTATCAGAATGAACAATTATTAATTTACCACTTCTTAGTAATTACATTTCAGCAGTTAAATAAATCAATGATAGATGTAACCTAGACTGAATAATTGGGAAAATAGCTACAGAATGGAAAGATTGCCTTCACTTTTTGTTTAATTCAAGCTGTAGGTCTTTGTTACGGTAAATTCAGTTTTAGTGTTAGCCTTTGGCTTTTTTCTGTAAACTTATCCAACAGATGGTGTCACAAGATTCTCTGCTGTCACAAAAATGGTGTCAATGTGAGATTTTGTCATTTAATATCCTCCTTTTGATTCCAATCCCTTTTAATTCATCACTGTGAAGGCTAAAAACTAAAGAATCAGAATTAAATTAATAATAATGTTGAACTATGGAGCAGAATAAAATCCAGCTACTACTAACCAGAATAGAATGTGTATCCATTATTAGCATATTTGTAAAGATTCAATTCTGAATTCTGAAGAGGCATTGAGCAAATGTACACTAACTTTGCATTCCCCAGTTTATACCCAAATTTAGAGCCGTTTTGGGCTAATTTCAACTTAAACACTTTAAATAGTTAATGCACCTTTAAAAATACAGAATATGTAAAGGAACTGTATCTTATACAGTAATCAAGTGTGCTGAAGACCACACAGACTTCATTACCGCTTTTGCTTTTTCTTTTTTTCAGCCTATGATTCAAAATGGTGATATAAATTTTAAAATATCAGCATTATTCTGATCTAATTATACTAATTTAAAATTCTACTAAATGTTCTGAGATCATATTGGTAGGAATCATGTTAAAGGGAGGCCACTCAAACTAATTTCCAACTTCTCTGTGCTTTGGTTCACGACGTAAAACTTGCTGCTGGTATTTGATGGGGATGTGGCTGCAGCTGAACATAAAAACATTTGTTCTGGTTTAAAAAAAAAACAAGTGGAAATTTCATTTGAAGTCTGTATTAAAAGAGGCATTTAAGCTGCTGAGTAAACTTTTAAAAAGTAGGCAAATGCCAATTTTAAATATCCTCAGGCAGCCTTAATTCTGTCCCTTTGCATAAAATCATTAGGAGTAAGCCTTTAATTAATTACATGATTGCATATTATTTTTCCCCACAGGAATCCTGCTTCACTTGGTGCAACAGTACTGACACAAAGGGCAGGATTAAGGTGGCAGGAATAATCATATCCTAACTTTGGAGCACGTTGTAACTTAATCATCTCATATATACTGTTTTCCACAAGGTTTCATGCCTCAAATTATTGAGAGTAACATGGAATAGTCAGACTGGTATCTGAAACTAGGTGGCAATCACTGAATGTGAATTGAGCTCTGCCTTCACTTTGTGCATTTTAAATCACTTTTGCATTGAATATTCTCAGTGGAGCTCAGGAGGCGTTCACCATGAGTGATCAGGAGATGGAAGAGTAGGGTCTTGACTTGGTTTTATGAAAGTCGCTGTGTGACAAGGGGACAGCTTAGTCTCCTCATCATCATTAGGGTCTCTGGGTACCAAACCATGTGAGGCAGCAGAGCAGAATCTAGTTTCCATAAAAAAATCTTTTTTTTCCCGGACCTTGCAGCCTCTGTGACAGATTTAATATTGCATAACGAGAGATGTGGACTATTGGATGTGAAAGGCAAGTGTTATCTTTAAACAAAACATAATAGGTTAAGCGTCATATCTCGGTTGTCTTAATTATGAAAAAAACCCACAGACTACCACAAGATTTTATTTTAATTATTGCATTCCCTGATTGAGAATTGTGGAAGCAGGGAATGTTGCATGAGTTGTGCCCATTAGGATAAAGTCTTGTTTCTGTTTCAAAGGGTTTAATCACACAACTTTGGAGACCAGTGTGTTTTCCTTCTAGAAGCACCAAAAACATGCATTGAAAAGGATTAACCTTTTTTGTGTATTGCTTCAGGTAGAAAAAAATAGCTTTGTCCTTACTGCATTTCAAATGTGTAGGACACATAATGCTTTCCTGTTTAAATTGCTCTTCTTTTGCCCAAGACCATTGTGACTTGGTAGCAGATAAATAGACATTTAAAACACACCCCTTGTTATATTCAGAGAGCCAGAGGTTGCCAGAATAGCAACTTAAATCAAGACAATTTCAAGTCACCGATGAGATGTAGAATGCTGGCATTATTCCTGTTTCTTGTTTGTTAGTAATAGCTTGACTGAGTATTGAGACTGAACCTAAAATGCTGCCATCAGCACCAACTACCCTTTAGATTAGCAGACATCTCCTATTCCCTGGCACATAGTTAGACAAGCTTAATGTCACGGCATAAAAAAAGATACTTGTTAAATAATTTCCCAAAGCTCCTTCTCAATCTTTAATTTATTTTTCTTTTTTTTTCCCCTCTCCTGCCCCCCCCCCCCTTTTTTTTTTTTCTCTGTGCCGAAGGGTACGCCATTAAGTCGGGCTGATTTAAGGGCTGTCAACATCAACCTCTGCGACATGTGCGTTATCCTGTCAGCCAATCAGAATAATATTGATGATGCTTCGCTGCAGGACAAGGAATGCATCTTGGCGTCACTCAACATCAAATCTATGCAGTTTGATGACAGCATTGGGGTCTTGCAGGCTAATTCCCAAGGTAAGGACTGCCCTATAATACTTCTCTGCAGTGCCTACAGGGGACAGGACCTGGCAGGAAGAATATCCCTCACTCAGTAATTCAAAGAGCCCTACATCAGCTTGCTTGACAGTTAAACCTGCTGATTGTTATGATGGCTTTTAAAGGGACAGTCACGTTGTTTCTCTGCTACATCACAAAGCACATCTTACAGAGGTAAAATGAATGAATGTGAAACGGGAAGGTTTTTTCATTTTCAAATTTTCCAAAACCAAATATAAAATCATTGCTTTCTCACCCACATCCCTGCTCTGTGGCTTTCTTACCCAGGCAGTTGCTGTTACATAGCCAAGGCTAACTCATACTCATTTTGGAATGAATACTTGAAGCTTCTGTATAACAAGATTTCTTTTTTACTTAAAGCACATTGCAACTGCAGAGTAAAAGAGTTGAGTAATACAAACCAAAAAGTAAAAGAAAAATAACAGGAATTTTAAATTTTCTTTACAGTTCCTGTGCCTTCTTGCTCAAAAAGCCACTTAGAATGAACTTAGAGCTGATTTCTTCTCATGGTTTGACATGTGCTCATCCCATTTAAGGACAATGAACAAAATGCTTCAGTCTTTACTGAGAGTAGGGGACTTATTCATAAGTAGCCAAAGTCTATTTTACACCAACTGTGCCTGTGCAAAGCAGCTGCAAATCATTCGTAGTGCCCTGGCAAAGACCATCACTGTAAAAACAATCATCTTCCTATCCCTGAAGGGTCTTGCAGCTTATGCGGCTGAAGTCCTACCTTTGATAAACTTATTAAGTGCTGCAGTAAATATTCCCTCTGGATCTAGCGCTGCTGTAAATGTAGATATAGAAAGGATAGTGCTTTGGTCTGCAATTATCCTGTGAGACTGACCTAGAGATAGTTTTCCCTTTTTCCCTCAAGGACTGTAAGAACTAAGATTAAGTTCAGGTTTTCCTCTTTACGCTCTAATCAGGAAATAGGAATTATGAGTCTAAAATCAGAGGTAGGGGTGTAACTTCTTGAATATGGAAGTATCTTCAGCATGGAAAATTCTTAGAATCAGCAATAAACCTGTGGAATCTAATACTGGAATTGAATCATACCAGGAAACTATAAGTTTTAATTTTCAAAGTCAGGTTAGATAAAAGTTTTAAATTTTCAGTCAGGTTGGATAGATCTCTGGATAATAAGTAGATTTAGAGAAGAGGAAGGAAGTGTTTTTTCAATCCCATAGGTGTTTGAAGTTTCAAATCTGTGGCCTGGAAGCAATACAACCCCAAATATTTTAGAGTTCTTCCCTTAAAAGTTTGTGAGACTGACTTGCTCAAACTATGATAACTTATAGTCATGATTAGGAAACTCATTGCAGAAGTGGAAAACAGGCATGGAGTTCCTTGTTTTCCTGATTTAGACCCAGGATTTGAAATCTTGTATCTCCAAACCAAATGTGTGCTTTCACTACCAGGCTGTTGTCTATTCTTTGGTGGTCTCTCTCAGTTTCCTATCACGCACGTAATTAAAATAAAGAAATTGAATCTGTTTGTCTTACCCCTTTCCTCCCTTCCTTCCTGTTCTTGAGCATGGGCAATCTGAGAGAACTTCCTTCTTCTGCCTTTGCTCAGAGGTTAGTGATATTTCCAACACTTAGCTGTTGTATTTTACTTCTGGAACTACACTGTATCTTGGACCATCCCTGAATAAGGATGGAAAAACATAGCGATAAACAGTCCTGTGCACCAGATGGACATCCGTCATTTTTTACTCTCTCCTTGGAGGTATTTAAGACCTGACTGCATAAAGCCCCAAAGAACCTGATCTGACCTCATAGCTGACTCTACTTTGAGCAGGGAGTCAGACTAGAGACCCTCTGATGTCCCTTCCAGCCCAAATTGTTCTATGATTTTATAATATCCAGTTTGCTGCTACAGCATATGCCCTATAGGTCATTGAAGTGTGGAATGGGGCCATGGTCAAAATCCCATCAGCCCTATTCAGTGTAACAGAATCTGCAGAGAAGCAGATTCACAACAGGTTAGCACATACTTAGAAATTTTGGACATTTCTTCAGGTAAATATCAGTGTGCATGTTAAAACAAACAAGCAAACAAACAAAACAAAAAAAAGTATGACTCTTTCTGAAGCTTTTCTGTGGAAACAGGGCATAACAATAAAGCAGATAACCAGCAGTCTGTTTTACTTGGGAGCACTGACTAGGGAAGGGTTCTTCTAAAACCAGTTGCTTCAGAAAATAATATCTTCTCTGTAAATTTTCTGTTATGGTATCTACAATTTCTGAATTGGTTGCATTACTTTCAGTACAGTAAATTTTCTTGAAAGACCTTGAATACAATAGTTAGACTGTCAGAAGCAATTAGATCAGTAGATAGCACAAACTTTACTGGAAATTATATCCAGTGTGACGTTTTTGTCTAGGAAATGCAGCTTTAACATATGGTGGACACAACTATCATCAATTACATAAACCAGATGATTCAACTTTTGCTGGTCAACAAACAGCCTACTAAAACCACCTCACAGCTTCTTACTGGCAATTAAGTACCTTTATTTACAGAGCGAGTTGTCATTTTACTTTTGCTTAAACATTTGTTTGTTATTTGACATACTTATCTGTCCTTAACACATTAGCTGCTCCAAGCCTTAAGTATTGCCAGTCTGAATTTTTCTAGATCTGAAAGTAGGATTTTGAGTTAAGACTCTCCTCATCCAATACCATCCTTTGAAAGTGTTCTGTGCTGCTCTTTTATGTGACTCTATTACTGATCATAGGGAACACTGACATTAGAAAAGCTGGGTGTGTGGAAGAATGTCAGCTGAGCTGTGACAAGGTGTTGAAATAAGTAGAAACAAAACAAAATATGTGAACAGCCTGAGAAACATATGGGCTAAACTGTGAGATTTTTGGTGAGGGAAATAACAGTGTAATCTAACCTTTGGTATTCTATGTAATAAGATAGTATAATTCTGTAGTCGCTAAGCAGTGGAATCTCATATGAAACCTGATGTATAATTTATGTTTATGCCTCTGAAAAAGAAAAAAATTACAGTAATTTAAATGATAGGTTATTGAATGCACAAAGATCTTTCCAGTTTTTAGCTGTGATTGTTTCACTCCAGCATCAGACAAAAGATGACACCAGTACAAGAAGTGCACCATAAAAAGCAGGATGCAAATTTACTTAATCATCAGATAAACCATAATCATTGGCCAGTGATGAAGTACAATGCCGTATCTATAACTCCTTTGTTCTAAGCTGATAGCAGAAAAAGTATTCATTTCCTTTTCCCCAGAGCCTCACCTTCATCTCTTACTTCAACACCGAATTGAATCCCAGTCCTAGGCATATAAACATTCATCACTAGTCAACCTTCTGTATCCATCCAAACATGCCCTTTCCAACCAGGGACATAGCACTGCACCAACAACTGAACCTGGCTGCAATCTGAGAGGAAAGGCCTTGTAGAAGGAACAGGAGGGTGGACATAGGACAGCAAGGCTTCCTGATAGGGAAAGTTCTGTAACATTAGGTCCGTTAATTTTCAATGGATTCAGTTAACTGCTGAAAGAAAGTCTACAGAATTCCTTTGGTTTATATCAATAAACGATCTTCTCATTATTAGTTCAAGATTAACTTAATAAGCACACAGCAGTTCTCATGCAGGAACAAAGACTTCCTAGTATCTCCTTATAGTATTAAAATATTCCCAGGCTTTTGGACTGGGTAACATTAATTATCTGGTGCAACAACACTTTTGTCCTCTGGTCCAACTGGTGCTGCCAGAATTGTATCTTAAACAACCAGTGTTCTGCCTTGACCTTCTGAAGAAGGAAAACATAGCTCACAGTTCCTAGGCACAGGAAAAATAATACTCTAGAGCAGAGCTACAAAGGACCCTGGAGTACTCAGAGCAGGTAACAGCAAACTATGTTGTCAAGTCTGTGTTCGTTATCAGCTGTCTCTGTATGACCAAACATATGACCATACAGTAACGTGAATGGAAACAAGGTGTCTTCCTTAGAAGGAAAAACTTACTAGCTGTTTTGGAAGGATTTGCGAGTCTCCTTTCCATAAATTGTGTAATCCAACTCAAACAAGAAACTTTCAAATTGGACCCGTGTTGTTGAAAGCTCTCATGTTAAAAGCATTATCATGGCTGTCTACATTGAATGATTCAAAGCTGACTGGGCAAATCTTTAGGGTCACTGGAGGTTAGGGGAACAGACTCTGATGTCCTGAAAATGAGCTTTTGGAAATCAGCAGGGCAGGTTTTTTGCCTTTGGGAGATCTAGATTCCAAGGACAGAAAGGCCAAAGTGTATCCCACTGAAGAGCTGTAGCAAATTATCATTGTCATGAAGATATCTCAGCTTCTGAGGTACAAAACGCTGTAAAGCTGGAGTTTGGCCCACCTCTGCACAAAATGACTCATAAACTCAGTCAGATGTCTTATTTGTGACAAGGGAAGTCCTGTTTTTATCTTGCAGTTCTACTTACAGATGTTGACTGATTGTCTTCCTAGAAAGGTTTTCAAAGAGGTATGTTTGTGGTGGAGAAAAAAAGAACACTGTCAGGTATTGGAGATTTGTTTTTATTGTCCTTTTATCCTTCCTGATTCTCATTCTGTCCCCTCAAATACAAAGTGAGATTATTCTATCAAGAAGCATTTTGGAGAGAAGACCAAAGAATTTTAGACCATATTAAGCATTTGTGCTCCCTCATCATATCGTTTTTCCAGAGCACCTAGGAAGGTTGAGTCTGGGAGGGGGTGTGCAGTGGCAGTTATGCTGGGAGAGTTCCGGTAATTCTCCTTTCCTTCATTCTGTTGACCTTTCCATCCTTTCTTCTTCAAGTACCATCTATTGACAGTTACCATTTAGTTTTTCGTGCTTCTTGTATTTTCTTTTAGAGACTTACACTGTGGGAGTTTTACTTTTTGTTTTACCCACCAGATGAACAGGACCCAACAAAAAACATTTTTCTTCAGTTGTAACTAAAAGTTTGGCTTTCTTCCCAAAAACCAGACAGACAATTATACTTAACCATTTAGCGATTTATAAATACTGTACCAGAGTAGCCTCTGGGTAGTAACTTTAGATATCCAACTCAATAATTTTCTTTTATTGGATAGTGATTTAGATCTTATTTTGAGTCCTATATAACAAGATCGGTACATTTCATTAAAAAACACTTACTATACAATAAAGAAAAGCAATATTCTGGCTCCAAGCAGGCCTAAAGTACAGAAAAGGGAGGCTATATAGTAATAATTTTTCTATGGACATTACAAGACAGATCACAGTACAGCAGGGTAGATGTATTTCAGCATAGTAACAATTGTAGCTGTTTTCTGAATGACTTCAACTTATGAGAATTTTCCCTAGGAACACTATTTCAACACATAAGAGATCTTTTAGGGCCTTCATTTACAGTTCTTGTTATAGATCCTCCAACAAGAAAGAATAAAGAGAAAAAAATAAAGAGGGGATGAACTCCTGGGTAATACGTCTCATGCATCATGGCAGGATTCTTCCGGGGAAAATCCTATAAAATCAAGTAAACATACACAGAATTTTACACACTGACTTCAAGTGTAACAGATTGCACAAGCTGAAAAAACATTGTACAAGTTCAGTTATTATTTGATCCAGTTCCTTTAAAAATCACTTCTGGCTTCATCATAATTTTTTATGATGAAGCTGGCTTAAACTTCAGTTGAAAGGACAAAAACAGTTAGCCACTCAGTTTCTTTACATTTATTTCACAATCTGTTGAGTAGTTCTTAAATTATTGCAATTTTTCATTAATTTGGTTTCACAACCTGCTGCAAGAAATTTCCTATTAAGCAGATTTGAGATCTACATTCCATTGTGTTTGTAGATAATATATTCTTTTTCACCTCTACCAATCAATAATTCTTGATTGTTTTATCTTTGAAATGTTAGAAAAAGAGAGTGAACAATAGTATTATCAGGACTGGAAATTAGAGAAAATTCTTAAACAAGGGGAAAGGATAAATACTGTCTGAAATGCTTGGTTAGGAAAGATATTTTGTCACTTTCAGATATAACTGTATTGTAATGCTGTTAGAGATGTTTGTTGTAAAGTAATAGTTTTATTTCTGAAGGAGGATTTTTTTTGTAAATGTTGAGTCTTATTTCTATTATTTTATAGTCATAAGTTAAAGTTCTAAAGTGAAAATTTCAGAATATAGAGTTTGATAATCATAGGTGCAGCTGCTTTTTAGGCTGTTACGGAATTCAGCATTCTGTGTTAACTCCAGCACTGTTTCCTATGCTTAATTTGCCATATTACATGAAAATGTAGAAATAAAGAGCCTTAATTTCAAATACAGAAAAATCAAACTCTACTTAAGCCAACTAAATAATTACAGAATTTGAGTTACTTAACCTCCTTAAGAAAACATGTAAGTAAATGCAGAATATCAAATGTAGAGTATTAGTAAAAATAATTAATAGTGATGGTAAAAATTGAAAGACTTGTGGTAAATTTTTTCAAGTGTCAAAGTGAGCTATGACACTAACTTTAATCTTTTCAACACTTAAGATTCCTGTGTGTCTTTGCAAATCAATGCAATGTAGGCTGCAGAATGCTTTTTATACTTAAAGATAGCTCATAATTTCCTAAATCACAAAGATGTTTTGAAAAATGTTCTCCTAGATGATATTAATCCTACCAGTCACATTTGCAAAAATGGCACATATTTTGCATTTACAGCAAGGTTATGGGTTTGTTGGGATTCATAGTTTAGTGCAGGGGTTACACCTGAGTAAGGATGGTTTTATGTTGTGTATTTCTGAATGCTCCTTGGATTTTTGCTAGAATCAGTTGTAAATGACAAAAATAGTAATACAATTAACAGAATTTTCTACTTGATTGGTTGATTATTGTTTAACTAACTGAATTTTGACATGTTTATGTTAGTGTAGTTTCACAATTATTTTTCAAACCAAAGTCTGACCATCCTAAGTAATGGAGTTAATAACTGAAAAATGAGATAAGGGTATCCTAACTTCCAAGCACATGTCCCACATCATCTTTTGCTCACAAAAAAATACAATTTTTGAAGATTAGGTCACTGTGATAAATAATTTAGTATTACCTTTTTGCAACATGCACATAATTTCTTATCCTGCTGAACTAGATGGATCAGCTGATACTTGTTATTTATTTTATGGTAGCACACTGGAGCTCTAGATGGTATTAAGAGCTTGTTGTCACAGTCCTGATATATACAAGAATAAAATATGGCCTTTGCCCTGGCAAGTGTGCAGTCTGATGCCTTGCTTGTTCTGAAACTTAAATTATGTGCTCAATGTTATACAGGTTAGTAAATCTCTCTGACTTCAATGAAACTATCCACCTGTGTAAAGTTAGATTATGTGCAAGTCTTTGCAAGATTTGGACTTAAATAAACTAAAGATCCTGGGTGGAAGAGGCTGTTCACGTTGTTTCCTGTGCTATAGAAGCCGTCTATGTTAGGACCTTGCCAGCCTTCCAACCTCCACAAGAAACCCTTGACAGAAAAATCAAGCATCATTTGCACTTCTTGTATTTTCTTCGCAGTTGGACACTAACATTAGCTGCCGGAACTTGTACACGTGAACAGTTTACTGTCTCGTCTCTCCAAGTTTTCCTAGGAAGAGAGAAAAACTATTAAGAAAAGAGGTTTTCAGTTATGCTGCTTATAAACTAAAAATGTGTTGGGGAATAGCTGGAGAGACACGTTTCTTTGACAGTTTCCATGTATTTGAGAAAATGCTGTAATGTCCTAGTCCAAATACATTCAAGCTTTCACAATTTCCTCTTTCTGCTCTGCTTTCAAGATACCTTCTGCTTCAGCCAGGGAAAGATAAAACCAGGCAAAGGAGGTAGATAGTACAGTAGTACATCAAGCACATGATTTCACACTTAAACTATAAATATATTTAACCATCCCAAGACTGTTATAAATTCATGGTGACTCTATTTTATTATTATTTGCTGTTCAACATGTTGAAAGCAAACCCCCTATTATGAAGGTGTACTTTTTTGTGCATTTCTGATGTTGAGGAATAAAAAAACCGTGCTCTTTTTATGAGCATTAATTATACACCAGGCAAGGAAGCAATTGCCTCTATGTTATGAAATATTAAATCAAAATGCTTCCTGTTCCCAGATGTCCCAGAGATAAATACAGCAGTATTTTGAAGCCCCACTTGGAGCTGTTTTGCCTGCAAATTTATAGTTTTGTCTCCATTTTCAGAAAACCCTGTTTTATGTGAAGTATAGCACTCTTGGTAGTTTTTAAGGAGCAAACTCCTCTGGAGTTGCCTATGTAGGCAACAACTCTTATGTAGATTGCACACAAGGGATCTGAAGTTGAAAGGCTCCTTTAAGATGACAAATGGGTTGAAAGTGTTATTGTCTTTGATTGCATGCCTTACATCATCTGTATGTAGGAATAAGAGAGCTATACTTTATCTTTAGCCATTTTATAAATATTTAAGTTCTTATAGTTGCCTAAAGATATTAAAGCATATTTTACAGTAGTTGGAATATAAATATTATATATAGCACAAGATACCAAAGTAGTTTAATGAATTAATAATTTTCTGTTCACTTTTATTGGAATGTGGTTTATGTTCCAAAACTTCCATTTAAAGAATGAGACCGTTCTTGCTCCCTGACAAGATGTGAGCCAATAGTGAATGTTATCAAGGTTGCTTTAAATGATGATATGGGACTTCAATTAGCAAGAAGAAAGGGAACATGGGTATTAGAATGTACTGCACCAATCTTTGTGCTTTAACTTTAAAAAAAGTATTTCTGAAGAAACCATTTGGGTTTTAAGTCTTTAAGAAACTGTAAGGTGTTTTGCTTCTCTGTATTTTTAAAAAGTTCTTAATTGCGGAAGGAGATATATGTCTAGATCCAATTATACAAGCCTAATTTTTTTTAAATTTGAAGTTTAGTTTCTAAAATAACCAACCATAAAATCTTGTGACATCAAATGTATGAAAGGTCTGTATTTCATGGCCCCCTGAATACAAAGGAGTATCGAGGTTATAATTTTGAATCTTTCAAATTCTCATCAAATGAAAAAAAAATATTATCTTTTTAATATTTCAGAGTTTCACTATTTCGCAGTAGGAGTCCATGCTGGGTAACACTTGCTAATTACCCACAACAAAAGTAGACACACAATTCTGGTAAATTACCTGACCCTTTGCATTTTAATGAGACAACAAGGATTTCATGAAGTGATGTTGTTTCAGTGGTTAATGGTGTCAGCAATGTTGTAATTGTAGACTGAGGCACATTAGCTGCACAACCACATGTAGGAAGGATTTCTCTCGACAGGCCCTGTGGAGAATAGAACAGGTTATTATCATTAAGCCTATGTCATTTGCATGCTGCTAATCACTTACTTTATTATCTTGTGTATCCATTGTCTTTCTTTAATTGCTATTTAAATGAAAATTAAAAATAGTTCCAATGCCCGTGATACTTGTGATAGCATCTTGATTGTGAAGATAACTTCAAGAAAATGGAACATATAGATAATATATTACAGGATTACAAGATAGTTTGAAAGTTATATACCAAAGCAGGCAGCCTCGTGAGCGTGATTCTGGTATCCTTCTTTGCTTCAGTACGTATTGTTTGTTTAATAAATGGTTATTTATATTCATAAAGGTGGTTGGGTTTTTTTTTAAAGGACATATGTGAATTCAGAGATCAATGTCAGCGTTTATTTAGTATAGAAGAGATATAAAGTATCAATATCTAGCAGATTCCACCAGTCTACTAAAGTTACAGGAGAAAGCTAGATTTTTGTTTTTTCCAGTTAAACACTAGTCTGTGATATCCACTGTAGAAGAGAAGAATCTAACACCTGCTAGCATGTTGCAGAACTTAGCTTTAGGATAAAACTTACAAAATACTTGGCATTCTTTTACAAGACAGACCTGTTGATTTTTAAGTTTGACATGGTTAAATTTGAGGCAGCCAAGACTTTCCGTAATAGGCAGTCTCTAAAAACTTGGTAGCTTCTGGTTATCAAGAACCTTTTAAAACTTTCAGCATCTGCAGAGTTGGATATGCAGGCTGAACTGAAGTATGACCTTCATTTGAGAATCAATACTGCTGTGCTGATAATGTATTTTTGCAGCTTTTCTTTTTAACATCTGAACAAACCAAACTTGAAAAAGTAGATCTATGAATTTTTCAAATGGTATGGTAGGAATTTTTATTGAAGGAAGAAGTGTAAACTTTGTTCTTGAATAGTTATTGTGATTTATTTATATTCAAACACCTCAGTAAGATTGTGGTTACTGGGAATTTCATACTGACTTATTTAGATACAAGATTATACAAAATTTCTGCAATGTCAGAGGAATCCCTGATCTTTTGCAAACTTTGCTTAGAACTTTAATGTAGATTCTATGAAAGTTTGGACCTTTCATGTTGATTTGAGGTTTTGTTGATGGTTTAAATTTTGTGTTCAACTTTAAATGTCAGATGCTCTTAATACTAATACAGGAACATGATGACTGGTTAGCAATGAAAGGCAGAGTATCTCTACAGTGTAACAGCATATATATTTTCTCTAAGTTTGACTTCACAGATTTTTTGCTTAAATGCATAGGCAGGATTATAATGTTATTGGATGTCATCATAGGACTTCCTATTTCTGTTAAATTCATGTTAGTCTGCTTGTTCTGTGACTTAGAAATGAGTCTGCAAGTGAGATAGCCAGACATTCTTTAAATAACTCCTGAGAAAAAAGAAGAGAGATTCCACTGAAATCAGACAGCGGCATGTGGGGACTGAGAAAATGGTGGAATTGTTTCTTGTTTGCTTGAAGACAGATGGATTGGATTAATAACACTACAGTTATAGGAGGTATTCTTAAGAACAAATGTTCCATTAGTCACAAGTGTGAGCTTGCTCAAAAACAGTTTGTGTTGTAACAAAATTAAATTCAGAAAAAGTACTCGGACCATTTTATTTAGCATATTAAGCTGTGTATTGTAGAAACTATATGTTATAAACCCTCAATAATTTGTGAATTGTTCCCATTCTAACTTTTTATGTATGAAGAAGATGTCTTTCTAGAACAGTAACTTCAGACTTTTCAGAAATAAATTCAGCTATATATAAAAAAAAATAAATCTATTGAATTGATTGATCTAATCTACTCTGGCTTGAAATCAGTGTTTGACAAGCTGTTTAAAATAATGTTTTGCTGAACTCTTTCCAAGAGGACAAATATCAAAAAGATTTTTCCATATACCTCTAATTTAGCAGCCTTACCTCCAGTTTAATAAATGTGCCTAAGCAAACAGATAAATCTCAGATACTCTTTACATCCTAGTTGATTTCATTGCCTGCTCCTTGCAACAAAATCTTCTTTAGAGTCCATAAAAAAGGGATTTTGCCACAAAATCTTGGAAGAAAAATCCTTGAAGTATGACATTCATGGAGTTTTTAAACACAGATTTGAAGTCTTATTTACATCATTTCCTTAGCCAGACATGTGGCATGTAAAGTAATGTTTCCGTTCTCAACTCCTCTTGGTTTTTTAGTGTCTAGCACCTTCAGTAATTTTACTAAAAACTAATGCAAATTGCAGACTTTTTGTTTTAAAATTTCATTATTAGGTGCTGATGAGCCTAGAGTGAGACCTAAAATTCATGGGAGGGTACAAATGTCTTCATCTTTCTTCTTGTCCAACAGTAGAGACAAAGTTGATAGCTAGCTATGTGGAAAGGACCTAGAGTGTTTACGTCCAGGTGTTCATGAGAGGATGGACTGGGGATTGATTAGTGAAGGGAGGCAGGGGACAGAAATGCCCTCCTGAGCTTTTCCTCCAAAACTAGTACTCTCTCTTGATTCATTTCTCAGTAAGATTTCCGTCATGTGGAAAGCAGGAGCTACCCTTTGATAAACAGTGGGAAGTCTGTCAGGAAAAAAAAGGGTGGGGAAGAGAAGGAAGAGATTCTGCTTATTTGCTCGAGAAGTGCGTTACCTTTGTGTCTCCCAGGTCTCTCAACATTTGAAAACTTTATTATTAACTCTTTGATTAAATCTTCACATCAGTTCTTGAGTGGCAATGTAAATTCTTGTCTCTCTGGACATATCTTCCATTTTGAGCGAGACAGCTGTAGACTGAATTAGACAGACAAAGAGGGTGCTTCTTAAAATTTAGAATATATCTTAATTTTTTATTTTAAGCAATGTACATTACAGTGTCAAATGTAAATAGGTCTTAAAATTTATCTACAGATTTATAGTTCAAATTGGCCCTGCCCAAAACCACAGATTCAAACTTCTTAAACTACCTCACAAGCTACAAAAATCCACATTGTAACTTGAGTATTTCTTCTTAGAATCCTATAAAATAACAAGAAAAAGACTAAAGACTCTCAGAAATATTCAAAACCCTTAGTTGAAAGGACAGCTATTTCCACTGATATTGGTACTAATGAAATTCAAGCAAGTAGGGAAGTAAGCATTTTATTTTTATCAAAACATTTAACTCTCCAGTAAATAATAATGGATAGGAAAGTTTAATGTAGTAAGTGTTTAAAGAGATTATGCCATTTTTAAATCCAAGAGTAGTATTTAGATGCATGAATGACATTAAATAGTCAATATAATACCGAAAACTACCAAAAAAACAACCTTGCTTGATGGAAATTTTCAGTATGACTGTGCTGTGCACTGGATACCATGGCATATATTTTATGGTTTCCATCTAATTTTCACTACTTAAAGAATACCACATTACATTTTACTGTTATCATTTTCTTTACCAGCTTGGTTGCTCATGTAATGGGGTTTGGATCCCATATAAATAGAATAAATATGGAGCTGGTATAGAGACACTTATTAAATATAAAAATACATTTGAACTATGAGAGGCAGGCAAAACCCTTAAAGATTTTAGCAAAAGCTCTAATAAAATAATATGAGTCATTCTATGCTGATAATGAATTACTTTTCTTTCTAAGATTAATATTCACTAAGAGGGGAAAGACTGTGAGCCAAAATAGTGCAAACTTAGCAATGGAAAATTCATCTTTTCTTAACAGCAGGCAGTATCTCACTGGTTTTGAGTATACTTTTCCTTTTTTCTTGATACATTTGAACAAATTAGTTGTTTATTTACACTCTCAACTATATGCTTTGGATATTCTTCCCCCTGGAATGGCCATGAGAGGCATAAGTTGCTTTCTGTCTTCTTGACTCTGGATCTGCTGGCTGAAGCAGAGGTTCCCAAACTTTGCAGATTGGGTACTGCCAGTAGTATCACTGCTGTTCTTCAGGCAGTTGTGTCTACACAACCTTAGGTATTAGTAGTAGCTAATATATTGCAACTGGTACATCATCCAAGCATATGCAATTAGAGAGCTACTTCAGATTCATCCTGATTCCATAACTGTGCAATTTCTAGTGAGATGATTTTTTTAATGTGAAAAAAGAGGAGTAGAAAGAAAAGGAAATCTTCACTGTTTATTTCCAGAGTCAAAAGCAATTGCAATAAATTAGACAATATCAGTATTTGGTAGACCTATATTGAAACCAGAATAGAATGCAGCATACTGTATATGTGACATATAAAATAGGGATAATATACCAAGTTGAACAGAGTATAAAGCTGGTGTGATGTGTTACCCATTCCTCTGAACTTCAGTATCAGAGGGTTGACATTTATGTTAATGGAGGTGCTTTCTGGAGGTCCTTACCTTCCTTATTGTGCATGGCAGGGATCAGTTTTCATACTGGCCAGTAATACCAATATTTCTGAAGTGCAACTTACTGTGCTGATGGGATGATATATGTATTTTGAAAATATACTCCAAACCCTAGGATGGTGTTTCCTTATTCCCATTTCAATTGGGCACCATATGTTGTTTGCAAGGTTTAGATTAAACCACAACAGGGCTGTAGTAAGCTACCTTTTTGGACCAGAGGGGTTTTGTTTGAAGAAATATACAAATACTCCTTAGGCAATTATCATTCCCCACAGTGTTAGCTGCACACGGGTGGGAGTGATTTATTGTGCTTTCTATGGAAAAGTTGGTTGGGTTAATATTATGCAGACTGGCATAGTTCAGAACAACTTGATACTCATTTTCATGCATGATATCTATGAAGATGTATTTAACAGACATGCCACTCTGAAGCTATGTTACAGAAGGCAGTATTTGGGTGACAAAGAGCATGACTGATTTTTTTTTTTTTCCCCCTATTTATGGTGTTCAATTTGGAGTTCTGTTAAAAAATATTGACTTGCAAAGAATCTCTGTAGTGGCATTCTGAAAGTATGAATACCAGAAGGAAATTCTCTGTTAAGACTCTCATTTTTAAAAATATATTCACACAGGAAGACAAAATCCACATTCCTTTACTCTGAGCATTTAATCAAACCCTGAAGTTTTTAAACTACAAATTTAACCTCGGGGATCAACTGCATACTGACATTTGACTATGTGCTTTTATTACAACCTGTCCACTAAAAAGTTATGACAGGATTTGGTGAAATCTGGCAGGATTGGACATGGTCACAATACGCTCTCTAAGTCAGCAGGCTTTGCCAAAAGTCACCTCTTTACAACGTGGAGTAAGACAGGAGAGGAGCTTTTGGATACTTGCGAATAGGTTAAACTGCAGGAAATGTGCAGGAGGCCTGTGGAGCATACCTGCTAGATAAATTACAGGTGGTCTTGATCTGAATCCAACCTGTCTCAGAGCTCAGCTCTGGGAATCCAGTTCAGATTTCTTTGATAAAATGAGGCCTTAGCCTTCACAGTTAAATATTTGATCCCCAAGACAGCCTTGAATGTGGGATTTTAGTTTTGACCCAGCCTATAGAGAACTTAATGACATTTTACTGTAGATTTCCAGCTCAGTTCCAGCTTGAGTAATTTACAAGTCTGCTGGCACTATTTAGCCCACATAAACCATGAAGTCGACTGTAAGTCCAAGTTGATGGAAAAACAATATTGCTAGAACAGTGACAGATGTTGATTATCACAAAATGTCTGTTTAAGCGTTTTGTATGGATCCATTTCCTCACTGCATACACCTGAAATTTTTGTAGAAGTTAGAAAGTAATTGTACTTAAAGACATGTAATGATCTGCTAAAGAAATTGTCAGAATACATACTGCAAAAAATGACTGCTGTGGTTATACTGTTGCTGCTCAGGGGAGCTATTCGGATGCCTCATTTATTGGAGTTTAATAGATTAAAAGTCCAAATTGAGTCTCATGATATAAACCTAATCAAATTCTAATCTGCATAATTTTCCCATAAGAAGCAATGGGAAATTTGTTTAATTCTTGTTTCAGTAGTTGCCAATCATGTGTTGGACCACATTGTTACTTTTATTTATCAAAACATTTTTATTGATTGCTTGGTATGACATCTGGCTTTGCTCTTCCTTTTTCAGTGAGGAAAAATTTACTTTATTTGATACAGTGTAGGATATAATGATATAATGTAGCATCTCACATAACATTCCTTTATATCTTTTTTTAATGGTGAGCTTTCCATTTAATTTGTAGTTATTGAATACCTGTGTCTCTGAACTAGGTAGTGTAGCTTAATTGATTTGATAAGTTTCATTCAGCATATTTATTTATTTTTGCCTGAGGTCTAAGTATGCAAGGTTGATTAATTATTAAACCAAAATGAATTTGGCATTATTTTATACTAAATTCTTTTAGCTATAAACCTGTGCTACACTTTTGTGCTACCAATTTTGTGCCCTAGAAGTACCTAGTGTAGAAAAATATTAAATGGTAAATGGAGATTAGGGATAATTAAAAAATAAAGTTTGTAATGAAATTGGCTAAAACCTACAAGAATTATAATTTCTGATGTTATTATGAATTTAAGTATCCCATAATAATTGCTGAATGAATACATGTTACTATTTCTTCTCTCTCTTACCAATTATTTGTAAAGTGGTTCCTTCTGAACAAAATAAGTAAAAGCAAATGAAAAAAAAAGCCTTTCAGAAGTAGCCAAACTACTCTAGCACCTGGTCAGTAGTATTAGGAGTAGGTGCTATACCTTGAGGGGCAATCATGAGAAAGAATGAATAGTCACTTGCCACCAAGAGATAAATTTCCACTAGGAGAACAATGTGAAAAAACTAAATTCTTTCCCAACAGGAGTAGGATTTGGAAAAACAGGTTCATGACAACAGTGAAAAGGGGGAAAAAGCGGATGGAAAACCAAGAATGACATTACAATTACAAAACAAAACACGAATTTTACAAATCCAAGGCACATGGTATATTGGAAGGAGTTAAAATATTCTCTGACCAATTTATAAAAGCAGAGCATTTAATTAAACTGAACACATCCCATGCAATAGGGTAAGTAGTTTGAAAACAGTTGTCCTCTGCATTCTAGAAATCCTTTGTATTTTACTGTGTGTTGTCCCAGGTGTTTTCAATTAGAGAATTATCCAATCATTCCTCTGTTTCTGAGGATGGCTTAGAAAATAGATGCTTAAAGATAGTTACAAGATGGTGCTATCAGGTGATAAACACCTGATGGCCTGTCCCTTCTTCTTGTTGCACAGTAGAGAACCTGCAGAGTGTCTCAAGTTTAATATTTAATTTCCCTTCTTGATAGCCTAAAAACCCCAAGCAATTATCCTGGTTTGCTTTGGCTGTAACCATTATGCCTGTCTTCATGGCCCTTACAGGTTTCTGTGATTTAATCTTTCCACTGCTTTAAAGATGAAAATATTTTCCTAAGTTTTACACTTTTGGAATTGTTTGCTTATGCACCAGAGACTGAATAAGAAGTCGCTGATATACTCCTGGAGTACATTTTATGTTCCCAAGACAGATGTGTATAAAACAAGATGGCTGCATTGTGTAACAGGAGTTCTAGTTCAACCTTGGCTTTATTGTCTAAAAAACAAAACAAAACAAAAAGGATATGTCACACCAAAGAAATCAGTAACCTAGGCAAAAATTTGCTTAGAGCTTTACAAAAGTACTATACCACTGAAAAAATAAGGATGAAGACTCAGAACCGTGATACTCAATTTTGTTTTCCCTTTACCAGATATAAAAAGAAATTCAGTAAAATTGTACTTGATTCCTCTAAGAATGAGAAGTTCTTGTCAGACTACTACTGGCCAGCAATATTTACTGTGCAGAGAAATAAAGTTTCCATTCTAGCAGACATGAAGGAATTGCTATGGCTAGTAACTATGTATTATCACTCTTAAAGTGAGCAAAGCAGCAAGGAGAGATCAACTCTATGCTCTGCAAAGCATTAGTAAAGAAAGCCTACTTGTTTTGGCAGCTTTGGGTTTGTGTAAGCTTCTGGTGAACCTTGGAAGTGCTATGGCTTGGCTAATTAACTTGTAAGATTTTGTGAAAAAAAACCCAAACCTACAAACAAAACAGGCAGTTTCAGATAGACTTCATTATTTGTGTGTGTGTTTGATGGTGAAACTCAGAATGACACTTAAACTGGGAAAAGACACATGTAAATACCTGTAAATAAAGCCCTGTGAAGTTATGCATAATTATGCACTATGCTTAAAATATAATTCTACTTTTAACGTATTATGATGTTCAAAATTGAAAATGGAAACAGTATGGTATCATTCAATGCAAGACCTCAAGATGATGAAAATCCAATCCTTCTCAACCTTTGTTTTTAGAGCTTAATCCTGCCTCACTAGAGCAGCACAAGGACCAGTAGACCTATAAACCCTTTACACTTTCAGGATATGGGACCACTAACCCACCCAAGAACAGTTCTCATGCTTTGGGGAACAAAAACTAACATTGATCTCACTTTCCTGTACTTTCATTAGAGCTTTGATTTGGACATGTTCACAATAAGTTTCTGTAATTCAACAGTATGTGTACAAAGAGATGTTGGAGAAGAGCACTTTCTTGGGAGGAAGATGACAGCTTGTTCTCTGTAACAGTGTCTCTCAGCATTCAGTGCTCCAGGAGTTGTTCCACTCCCAAAGCATTGGAGGGTTGTTACAATCGAGAAAGCTATTCTTCTTCACCCTTCACTCTCTGTGGAGTTAACCTAGCCTATGTTTGGGCCCAGGGCATCTCTGAAGGTGCTGCAGTCTCTGAGAGAGCTGGAAGCTTTTGCAGTCACATCTGCTGCCCCATATTCTCCTTTTCCAGAACTTTAGAGATCATCTCCAAGAAATTATTAGATCTTCAAGCACAAATTACAGTAAAAGTAAGAACTGAAACCAGAGGTAAGGATTTCCACATTTTGAGGCCAAAGTACAACTCTCTGTCTCGGACCACAAGGGACATTGAAGATAGAATTGTTTCTAAACTGAATGCTGTAACAGATTCCCATGAATGTCAGCAGCTCTTTAGCTGCATGACTGCTGCTGAACTTTCCAGGTATACCCAAGTGGTGGTACTTTGGAGAATAACAGGTATAGTCTATCATTCAATTGAATTCACTGGAATATTAATGGACATTGTCAGCAAACAGTAGCAAAGGGATATAGCTCTGAGGTCCTTTTGTAAGAGAATTATTTCTCTTTGGCTGGCTCTGCTTAATGAAAATCCTTGTTCCATATTTCTGCATGATAACTTGTTGGGGCATGTTTGACAGTTCACCACCTGTGTGTTATTCAAATATGCTCAAAATATGATTGTTGTTTCATGCTTCTTAGATGAGCCAGAGCTATTTAATAGTATATATGTGCTTTTAAAATTATATTTTTGAAGACATTAGTGCACACGTTATCCAGTGAATCCCATGGCACCTTTCCCTAGAATAGCATTATTTAAAAGGTACTAGCAATTTACATGGCACTTTAATGACAAGGCCACAACCTTTAGGTCTGTCAAGTGGATTTTCAGTTTGGGAAACTGCATTCTGTCTGCATAGAGTCCCAGTTTAGTAAAACATACATCTTTGAAGGGGAAGGGAGGCAAAGAAGAAAGGGGCAGGGGAAAGGGAAATAGGATCATAAAGGATCCATTATGGTCCTTTAGAACAAAAGATATTTTATAAATGTAACATCAAAATCAGGTTTGAGAATATGCCCATCTGGGTCTCAGTGAAGTCAGTGGAACAGAAGCAATGCACATTCAAGAGCCAAGTTTGTTTCTATATTAAAACCCCAGTAAACTTTACTGGACCCTCAGCAAACTGTTATATTTACTGCTATCTAGAGTAAACCTTCCTGCATTTCATAGGACATTACTCAGTCAAGTGAACTGCATGGGAGTTTATGGCCAGCACAATCAGATCACTTGGCCATCAGGGCAGTTGCTCCAAACAATATGTAAGCAGGGCAAATTATAATTATTGCTGGTGCTTTCAGTGGGCAGAAGTCACTGTTAAGCATGCCAGCATTCTTTAATTTTGAACTTCATCACAGTGCCACTGTGGCTCCCAGAATACCTGCATGTTACTGCTGAGCCACATTTAGTGCTCCCTGAGTTCCTGAGGGGACCATGGATCAGCTTGGCTCAGGAGGCACAGCTCTCACAGAAGCCCAGTGCTGCTCATTCCTTTGTAGGTGGTGTTTTGTAAGAGACAAGGACAGCCAGCTGGCCCTGCTGAGCTCTGAGCGGGGCAGCACCTGGATCCTCAGTAACTCTTAGAAAAAAGAGATTGCCTCCTTGTGGGGAGGAAGTTTGCCCAAGGTTCTCCTTCCACAAAGATGAGGATATCTTAAAGAGGTAGGATCTTGCCTCTAATATAATTGTTTGGCTGTTTCACCTGCTTGTGTGAGCAGTAGTATCCCAGAGGGAGCTGGGACATACTTTTTTGTGCAGAGTCAAGACATTGAACCTCTGCTTTCTGCAGAGAACTACAGGAGGCTCAAACTCCTTCAGAGCAGGTAGCTGAGATAGGGCACAGGAGTCCCTGCCTCTCAAAGCAGGAGGCCAGGAGGGAAGAAGTGGCTCCCAACTGACAGTCCTCACTGATTTTGGTCATGTTAGGAGCCCAGAGCCTGTGTTCTTCTCAGAGGCATGATCTATTTAATCCACTGTTTGTCAGCATGTTTCTTCAGAGTAGGACAAAGGCTTGCTACCTCTTGTTGAAGTCTAAACCGTTTTCTCAGTTTGATGTTATGGTGGTTATCACTATAGCCAATGGAGGTGGATTGACCCTGGCTGATAACTAAGCCCCTACCCAGTCTCTTTCTCACTTCCCCCCAGTGGGATGGAGGAGAGAAGCAGAAAGGCAAAAGTGAAAAAAACCTCATGGGTTGAGGTAAATACAGTTTAATAAGTGAGGAGAAAAAGCACAAAAAACCCCAAACCTAAGTGATGCAAAGGCAATCCACTCACCCAGTACAGCAATTTAGTACTGGATGCAGTGTGGCTGCAGGAACTGATATGATTGTGCTGCACCTTACCTCCTCCAGAAGCCCCCCACTGTTACTGTATTTCCTCGTGCAGGGACTGTGCTCAGGCTTGCACAGGCCATGTGACTTTTATTTTAGGAGTTGATCCTGCTAAGCAATTGTAGCCACAGCTCCCTCAGTTGTTTGTTGAACAAGGAGACACTGTGGTTATAAGAAGATCACGACTATCAGCCCTGTTTTGCGATTTTGATGAGCGTTAATGGAACAAGATTTGGGGACTGAAGGAGAAAATGGAATATGAAAAGGAAAATGAAAAGAGGCTGTGAGGAAAGCATGTCATTTCTAAATGAATGCTCTGTGCAGAGGAATTGAATCTTTTCACAGCTGAAAATGGATCTTAAATCTGATGCCTTAGCTTGTTTCAGCTTCTGTAACGAAATAGAGATTTCCTAATACCCTGTGACCTGAATTTCTCCCTGCTTTATGGGTGCTATTCCTTGACGTACAAACCTGTATTTTCTCAAGTCAGCATTTGATGATGGATGTCAAAGTACAGGTCATGTATTATGCATATAGCATTACCGATTTAAGGTGTTTACTCGTCAAGTTGAAGAAATTCAGAAATGTCATATTCACTGAATCTGCACAGCTGTCACTTGTAGTTTTTCATGCCTTTAAATGAAAGTTCTGATAAAGCAGGTTAGTTTTCCTGCATTTTTTTTTCCTCTCTTCTGAAGGAAAAAAATAGCCTATGTATAGAATTTACATTGCGATTTGGGTGCAGGAATGTGGCCTGAGGCTATATGATGCCTTGTGACTCCAAACATGGGCATACAAAATCCCTAAGTATTCCAATTTTCCTTTTCCTGAAAATATTCCAAGATGTTTATATTTTTTAAAAGTGAATTTGTAGAGATGTCTAAATTAAGCATGGACAAGAAAATTAAACTAAAATAGATATTTCTCACATCTTCCAAGGCTATAGGATGAAAAATATTAAAACATGAGTCTATTTTTCATTCAAGGAGAAAACAAAATCCCTTTAACATGCTTCCTGCATTTCAGACTGAATGCACTATGTGTGCAGTGTGCAATTACAGAGCTCCTTGACAGTCCATGTCTAACAGAAATGCCACATTTACTTCAATCTTCTAACACCATCCTAGGAAGAAAAATATTTAAGGGTTAGAGAGAGGTGGCTACAAATAGCCTTTGATGGAGAGTATGCGTGTGCATGCCTCTGTGTGTGTGCACATTGCAGTAAAGGGAGGGCAAGAAGGACTTATACATTTAGATGCAGTTATGCCAACTTTCTTCAATTTGCTTTTAGCTAGAAGGGAAATACTCATGTGCTCTTACTATCTGAAGAACCTGATTCACTAAAAGATGTTTTAGGGAGTGCATCCTGAGATGGGGAGAGACAAACCTTCAGGAAAAAGAGGAAAGCAGGCCTCTAGTGATGCTTCCAGCAGAACAACCTCTATGGTGCATGGGAACAAGATTAGTTTTCTCTACTCTCAGATGAGTGTATCTTGCTGCTGCCATTTTGACTTGTAATTCTGCAGAGGACCCATCTGGGTCTGCCACCTTAACTGGTCAAGGAGTCTACAGCTACTTGAGCTTTTTTTAATGTGCTCTGACAAAAGCTGTGTCTTGCCTTTCCTGTAGCATAACAGAATGCAAAATTTAAACACTGAAGCCTGCTGCACAAGGAGGTGTCACACTAATATCCACCTGTCCTCAGATAGCAGTCCCTCTATTTGGAGTCCCACTTTAATTTTCCTGCTGTTGTAAGAATGTCAGGATTACCTGCAACTCATGTCTGTTAGACTCACTTTGTGAGTTTGAGAAATCCTAGTCTCTGCAGAAGTAAGCATTCAAAGAGCCAATATGTCTATCAGTCACAGGGCCAGACTCAAGGAAACATCTGCAAACCAACACAACTTGGGAATGCAACTCACTGTCACCATGCCAGTCTTATTGAATTAGTTTCAGCATGAGTAGTATTAAATGACCGACTTAACATTGCCCACATTTCCGATTGTCTCTAAGAAATCTGCTTTCTAAAGATTTTCTGTGCACTGGTAACATCAAATAGAATTGCTTTGCTGTCTTAGGTTTGCCTATGGCGATGTTTTTGTCTTGCAAGCCTGTTGAAGATACCACGTTCACTTCTTTTCTCCTAAGGAATTTCTTCACAAACTTTTCACTCCCTTTTTACTTATCCTGTCCTTAAAATCTTCATGTTGTATCTAGCTTTCATGTGATAGTCAGAAGGAAATTCATATGGGTACCTTCTGGAGGGCTAAGTAAGTCTCTTTTCAGTGATTCTAGTTTTATTACCTATATATTCTATATGTGATATAGAAAAAACATAGGGAGAAATGAACTGAATATCAAATAAAAATTTAAATCCCATTAAATCAAGAAGTCCGAGTCTAGTGGTCCTTATAGTTTGTCTTCTTTAGGCATAGTTTAAGAGTGATGGTAATTATCACTGGAAAAGCACCATAAATCCCTCAGACAATGTAAAACTGTTACGACATGTTAACAAATACAGTTTATTTTAGAGATTTCCTGGTTTGTAGATTAGTCTCCAAACTGAAGAAAGATAAGTAGATAATATATCATCATTGATCTGCTACTGAATTTAGAAGTATGAATTCAACACAGTCAAACAGTTTCCACACTGCAAGAAGGTAGTGAAGTTATGTTAGGAATTAATTTGGGTGTGATTAATTTAGAATCAGTATATGGAGAATTCAAAACTAGTTCAGACCAGTAATGACAGAGGATCAAAAGACTGTCCCTGGATGTCAAGTGTAAAGTCAAAGAACTTGGGCATAATGTGACAAAAAATTGAATGTTTTCTCAGAAATATATGTTTTAAAGTGAGCTTGGCTCAATCAAATATTTTCCTAAAAATGCTGCCTTGATATTGGTCTACATGAAACCCTTAAGTCAAACTCTGGCTTCACCATCACTTCTGCATTAATGACATTAAATGAACATTCCTATGCTTTCTGCAGCTTTAATGGACAAGGGAGGTGGAATGCCTTAATCTCAACTATGAATTTCCAGTCCAACTGTTGCATAGGCTTTTTAACTGCCTTTTTTTCAGTACTTATAACTGAACTCCAAAAGGCTCTTCCTGGGTAGTTTTTTTAAAATAAATAAATAAATAAAATGCTTAGTGTCAAGAGCTCCATTTTAAACTGCGTAGAGAATCAGTCTGATTAATACTTTTTAGATGTGAACCTTGCTGCTCTCTAGATTTTTTTTTTCTTTGAGTGCCTGCCAATATGTTTCCTCCCACCTTTATTTCCTTTACATCCCCAAAGGTATAAAACTCTCTAGTTTCTTTTCAAGCATTCCTCTTACATACCGTTTGAAAACCTGTGTCTTCTTCCTTCCATCCTATCTTTTTTTTTTCTTAGAATGCACCCTTTCATCCCAGTATAACTATAATTGTAACACTCTTAAAAATGCATATTATGAATGATACACCTGAAATGACAAAAAAAACCCAAAACAACTTTGTGTGGGTTGTATTGCTCCTGGAAAACAGTTAGAAAATTTTAAATCCTGAATGTTGATCAAACCTAAAACCTGCTAATGGAAGCAATTTGTTCCTTGTGGTTGTACTACTGTTTACAAAAAATACTCTTTAAAATGTTAATTGAGGTTTAAGGAAAGGGGTTTTTTTTCAGATTTATTTGAGATACTAAGAGGACAAAAATTAAACCTCTCTAACCTGAAGTCTTTAGGTGTTTATTTATATTTAAGTAAGCAATACTCTTCCCATTTTGCATGTTTGGATGCAAAGGCTACCTAGGATAACAAAATAAATTTCATTTTCTCCATTATCTACCAAATATCTTACAGTAGAAATGACCTGCATATTTGTGAATGATTATGCTTTTAAGAAATAATTGTTGAAAATTAATTCTTTTTTTTTTTAAATGACAATTTTTTTTTACTATTCTTTTCTGGGGAAAAAAATGAATAGAGAATTCCCTGATGGTGGGGACTTTTGTATAATTTGTGCCATGTAAACTTTTTTTTTTCTTTTTTTTTGTTTTCTTTTAGGCTTTACACCCCCTGGGATGGATAGGTCATCTCCAGACAACAGTCCAGTCCATGGCCTGTTACGTCAACCCTCGATTACAACAGGAGCCAACATCCCTATTATAACAGAGCTAGGTAAGGAAAGCTAAAGTTTATCCTTTCATGTACGTTCCCATATCTTTTTCCCAATTCCCTTGTTATGCAGTCTCAGGAAAATTACCTATACTGTATGTTAGAGTGCTATGTTTTCTCTTCTGATAACTGTTTTGAATTGCTCTCTCTAAAGAAAGATTAGTAACAGTTGTTTCCCTTTATTTGAGTAACTGAAATATATTTCTCTTTCCTTTGAGTTTTCTCCATTTTGTTAAATAAACACTCTATCAAACAAGATGCTTTTTACATAGTGTAACAAATAAGCAGGGGTCTTTGGGCTAAGGTTAGAAAAGAAAAAATCACAGTAAGTATGAGCAGACATTTCCTGTTAATTTCATCAATAGTAAGAGGCCATTTGTTTATTTCTTCATGATCCAGAACTGTTTAATCATGTGTAACCAAACTCTGTATAATAATATGAGACATTTTACTCCTGAGAATATGATGATGGTAGGTAACCAGGCTCTGATTTCCACTCTAGCTGTGGGTATTTATGTTGTCAAGTGGTGTGATGTGAAGTGCAGAAGCTGTTCTGTTTTTTTCATGGCAAATACAAACTTGATTTGTGGTCCTTTGTCCTTTTATTTCTTTTTTCAGTTTTATTTTTTAGAGCCTTACTTGTCTTTTTCCCTTACTTTATTCTCTTTCTGTACTTTCTTTTCCCCCTAAATACTTTACTTATTAGCTAAGCCTGGCAAACTTCTGCCTTTGGTTTCAATCAGTCAGGAAAAAAACAGTGGAACCCACATTCTAATGATAACTGAACTGGGTAAGAAGTGCCTTTTTCCTTCACATCACTGTCTTACTTTCTGTTGTTGTTGTTCTTACTGTCATCAGCTTTTTCTTTATTTATCTGGCTGTATCAGAGGGGCTACCCTCATAGCACTGCTTTGAATGTGTTTTATTTGTGGTTCTGGTTGAAATTGACTGTCTCGTTCTGGCCTTTCTTAATGATTTTTTTTTTCACGCAGCATCAGTAAACCTTTGATCACACTCGCCTGACCTGCCGGCTGTTTTCATAGCACCTTCTCACCAATTCATTTTCTTTGGCCTGGGTCCCCACCTCCCGGGCCTTTCCTCCCCCCACCAATTTTTCTCTCCTTTTCTCTCTCTCTTTCTCTTGCTCTTTCTCTTCTTGTTATTTCAGCCTGTTGTCAATTTGCTGAACATGCCTTAGCGGTTCTCACAGGAAATCCAAGAAGAAATAAAAGATACCAGAAAAAACAAAACAAAAAAAAAACCCACCACAAACAAACAGCATCATACTTTCCCTTAAGCTACTTGGTTTTTTATTTTGCAGAGTAGGACTTTTCTCAGAAGCTCAGGTTTTGAAGCTGTAAAACAGCAGCCAAGCTTCTGCGGTGCTCTCTTTCAATAGAGCTCTCACCAGCTTTTGCAAGCAGTATTTGATGAGCATTTCCTATGGTGCAGCACCACACATTGAGCCTACCTCACCTAGTCCAGAGGCTTTTTGTAGAAATCCTATCATGCTAACTTGCATCAGGATGATAAACATATGGAGGAAAAACCACACTTGCAGAATTCATGTTAGATTTGTTGTACCTTGGAAACTGACACCATGCACGGCTAGCAAGGTGGTGTCAAAGTCAGATATTAGTCTGCCAGATGTAAGTGGAAAAAGAATACTATTGTCAATAGTGCTTGCTCTCAACTAGCAAATTAAACTAAGGCACAAGCTCTTCAAAAAGTACATTTTGAAATGATACATCAGGCTTTCAAGTACTATTTTGCTCAAGAATCTGGAGAATAAATTGAGAGCCATTGTACAAAGAAAGAATATTGTGGATATTGGTGTTTGCTAGGATGAAATTCTTCTGACTCCCAGGGCAGAGCACTTCTCTGCTTATAACACTGAGGTGTTATGTTTTCATAGTTACATCAGGGAGTGGGAAGGCAGGATTTTTAAATCTTACTTCAGCTCAGGTACTGGCTGAATGATCATGCCTCAACAGGGCTCTCAATGGAGGATAACAATTCTCATCTCTTTCAGGCAGGTGTTGTGAGACTTCATCTATAGTTATGTTTTGCAAGCTAAGCATGGCAAGCATAGTAGTATATACAGGTTGGAAGAAGAGTGGATGGAAAATGAAACTATATAGGAAGCAAGATCAGAACAGCAAGCAGAATTTCTAACCTAAGAAGTCCAGAGCCAAAACCCAATCAAGTTAACGCAACTCTTACGTTGTTTTCAAAGCTCACTGGGTTGATTCAGGAGATGCATTTCACATGGGGATTAGGGACATTGTCAATGTGTACAGTTTCAAATGCTGAAAAAGTTTTAATTTCCCTTCCTTGCATGGGAACTGAAATTAATTTGTCATTTAGTAAGTCATTTAGTAAGTTAAAGCGTATTTTGATGGCATAGCTAAGCATTAGTCAGAGGAGGACTAATATGGAAATGAAGTCCTTCATGAGATATGATCCACTTAATACACTGATCTCAAGGAAACTATTTTTAGTGGAATGAGGTGGAAGCAGAGAACTTAACTGTGACAATGAAATGCCAGAGAAAGTCTAAATGACAAATATTACTTTATTTGGGCTTTTTCTTTAAAACAGCCTGATGCAGATTCTTCTTCACACTGGCTAATACAGAATTTGTGGCTAAGGAAGTGAAGTTATGGAGACAAATATTTGAACAAAAGGCCGTGCGCTGCAAGAGAATAGCTGGAGTATTGCTCATTCATTCAGATAGATGCATGTTAAAAGGACAGTTTATCCTCTTTAGAGCTGTAAGTGCATTAACACCACTCCAGTAAGAATCACAGCAGCACGTCTAACAGATGCCTGTGGGCTATATCAGAGTTTTATGGACAGCCTTTATTTTACAGTGGCGTTCTGTCTTGGTATCTTGTAATAACATTTCACTGTACATGCATACAGCCTCACCTGACCAATACCAAGATTGTTTCAATATATAAAAGAGCATCATGTATGTCATTTTGAGTGCAGGCAGCTGGTGCCACGGAGCTACTTTTACAACAAAGTGATAGTCACCTCTCAAAAGTGAGAGTGTCACCTCTTACAAGCAAGATAATGATCAACAGATATTTTTAAATGCACATTTTCACATCCATCTTGATTTCATTTTCAGTGACATCAAAGACACAAGTCTGTGTTTCCAGACATGCCGTTTCTTTTTCTTTCTGACTGTCTAATGTGTAAGGTCACATGCTGGTGACCCAGAAACACCTTGTGATTTTATTATTATTATTATTATTTTCAGTAAATGATTCAAATGTTCAGTTCTTGGACCAAGATGATGATGATGATCCAGACACAGAATTGTATCTCACGCAGCCCTTTGCATGTGGAACCGCATTTGCTGTCAGTGTGCTGGACTCTCTCATGAGCGCAGTAAGCAAACAAAACCTTTTTCATTCCCTTCCATCAGACTTATCATGAAAGAGGATAAAAGCGTAGTCCCTTTTCCACGGGTAGTCAGGAGTAGACACTTTTCTCTTAGATGTCAAGAGACTTTCAGACCTAAATTAGGTTATTTTTTAGTTGGACACAGAGACCTTAAAACAACTGAGATATCTAGGACTACCATAAGTCCAGAGTTTTAAAAGCAAAGAGTCTCATGTCAGGCTTTAAGGATAATAATTTCAAAAAAATATTGTATCTCCCTCCTGAAACCCAGACCCAAATTCAGTGTGTCGGTCCCTATGCTCGCTGTTTATGTCAGACAGCATCAACCATGTTTTAAGCTTTTAATTTTCTTAGCCATGAACAATGCTCTGAGTATGAGCACTGGGGGACACTGACAGAACTATACGAAAGGCATCACATGAACTCTACTTGTGTGAAGAGAGGTCATCATCTCTTTTTCACATGAGTTGTTTTGTGAATCAAAACATAAGTGCATGCCAGAAACTACAGATGATGGCCTTTGGTTATGTCTACATTAGGGTTTTTGGTCATAGTCATAGTATTGTTTTGAAGCAAACACCTTGGTCATACTTCATTTCATCCTCCCTTGCTTCATACTGGCTGTTTATTCAGACCAGTCTTGCTCTGTGTGAGCTGCATGTCTTTCAGAGTGACCTTAAGCTCTGCTGGATGAAGCAAAGACATAACCTTTTTCAAATCTGAGCAGTCTTTCTGAGCTCCCCATGGAATAAAGTTCTATAGTGCTGGGAATCATCTGTTATAAACACCAAGTAATATTAGAAATGAGCAAATGGATTTCCTTAAAGGAGCCAAATGTGACCTTCCCTAAACTCAGTATGAAGCTTTTTGCTTTAAAGAAAAATGCACAGTGATCCGGATTAGTTAATATTTTATTCACATTTCATATTTATATGTCTGTATTTCATATTTTTATTCCCTGATTTGTTCCTCATATGTTCCATCCACAGATTAATAATATCACTCTACACTGTTAACATTATATTCTAATGCAGCCTAGGAGTTTGCAATAAACTCTGAAAATACTTGTTTTGAAAGTTATTTGCCATATTTTGCAGAGGCGACAAATTCAGAGCACACTTAAAGTCTGTACCTCTGTACCTTCTCTAATTAAAATCTCTATGTATTTTCACATTATAAATGGGAATAATTTAGCATTAAGGCTCCAAATTGTTATGGCAAGAGCTGTGTATCTACTCACATGATTATCTAAATCAGTGTCCCAGAATTAACTGTTTAGTAGGGCACTTCCAGAATCATGGGAAAAGGAGGGTTAATTCTTCTGATTGCCACTGGCATCACCACAAAAGAGAGCAAAATGTTGTGGACACTATTGCTGTCTTGTGCAAAGGTATGTCATGTAAATAATAATGAAGCAATAAGAAACACATGGACCATGACTGTTCAGAAATTTTTACTTGGAACTCATCATATAATCCTCACAATATTTTTAGTTATTGCTAGCTTTTATTAACTTACGGTTTTTGACAACATGCCTCTCTGCTTCTGCAATTCCTTTCTTCAAGAGTCTTTTTTTCAAACATTTTCACATCTAAGTGGTCATATTATATGTCAGGGACAGTGCAGCCTGAAGCCAGAGAAGTAAATGTGATAACAAGAGCAGAAGAGTCTAACTTAGGAAAAATACTGATCAAGAAGACAAGCCAAGGATTCAGTCACTTAGAATTGTTCACCATCCTGTCTTTCCTTTCACCCCTTTGCTGACCGGTGGCAGCATTATTTCCTCTTTTATTCCTCAAAGGCCTAGTAAAGAGTTTGAAAAGTACAATTCCTCCTGACCCTTCAGAAAGTGTAAGATGTGTGAGATGTTTTCCCTTCACTATCCCTGTTCTCATGGGAAGGATGTATTCTCCTTTCACTTCTTCTCCAAGGAAAAGAGCGTCTCACAATCTAATCTACTTGCAGTATATTATCTCTTGGTTTGTTGGGGTTTTTTTTATTTCTAGAGTACACTTGTTTTTAGGGACCAGCTTCTATTTCTTCTGTCTTACTTCAAGCCAGTACTGGCAAACTAAACCCAAAATCCTAACTAAATGGTGAGATCTACAGTCATCCTTTCATCCTATTAATTGCACAGGAATTCTGTAACAAGGAAGTAATTCACACTGTGCTGGCCTGTACCAGCTCACTTTGAGACAAGGATATAGCTCACTATTAGATCCATTTAATGATTCAGGATTTTTTATTGCTTGATTTTTATAGAAAAGTTCCAATTTATGATCTCTGTTGATATCTCTGGAAGGCAAATTCCTTGTATGGTCTACAATACAAACATACAATGTATGAACTGCTCCATTAATATTGAATGTCTTCTCACAGTAGTGCGGTTTTGTAGTAAAACAGGTATAAGAAAGATTAGAGAGTAGAATAAAACCCACACATGCTGTATTCTTTCTGACCTGCAGGTAATTTGAAGCATACATATATATATATATATATATATAAAGAGGTACAAAATATATTTAAAATAATTTGTTAAAGTATTCAGTTATTGAATAGTGATAATTCAATAGTATTTATCAGCATTGAATTAATATTTTATTTTATATAATTTTATTAATATAAAAGTAGTGGACTAAACCCTGCTCATACAGATTAGAAAATGTGTTGTCACTTTCTTATTCAAATCTGAATGCTGAAGTTCATTACGTTCTGCTAGTTTAGCATTATTTCCTATAAAATGACATATTAGATATTTTAGATTTGAAATTGTCTGTTATTTTCTTACTTCAAAGATAAAAGGTTTAATGAAGTTTACCTTTCAAAATGCTATCTACAGGCTATCTACACACAGTTTGCCCTCTGCTGCAAAGGCAATATATTCCACAAGCCTGTGGTTCACAGTGTGGTAGTTTGAAGATCATTGCTCAGAAGACAATAATGAGCTCAAAAACTGCATTGTCTTTTTTATGAGTTGGTAACAGTGGTCTCTCCAGGCTTCAGTTAAAGTGCATTATTGTACTCTGTGAAGACTCTAGGCATGGTTCATGTTTTAAGTGTGGCAGTGGCTATTGTTAAATCATGCCAGCTAATCATTATTATGTCTTTGAAGAGACATCTACTGCCATCAGAGACTTGAATGATATATTAATATTTGTTTTGTCATAACATATGCAAGCCCAGGGAAAGAATATATGTAGCCTGTCAGTCTCAAGGTGGCGCTGCTCCTGAAAAGCAAAGCACATGCTCATGTGCTCTCAGCCAAATTGAATGTGGCTAAAAACCATGGGATTGGCAGCACCTTTTAGATAATGTAGATGTTTTGTAAAAATATTATCTTCAGCTGTAAGAAAGTTACATGACACAGGATAGCTTAAGAGAAGCAAATTTTTGAGAAGTACTTTTCCCTTTTCTGGGTCTTGTTGAGATATTCCAGAAAATCTTGTGCATGCAAGGAAACCAGTTTTATCAACACGTAGTACCTTCAAAGGTTTCAACAGCTGGCCTGAGAGCCAGAGCTTCTCTGTTACTCCTTTTGGTGCTGAAGATATGAGAACTACAAAAGTTCTGGCAGGTTGCATCCCTCCCATACATACTGCTGACAGTAGACTTGATACACTGTCCAAGTGGTACCGTTAGAGGCAAGGATCTCTAGGAACAGATTATACCATTTAACATTCAATATCCTGGAATTTATTTCCTTCTTCTAGAACTTCATGTCTTGATTTTTGTTCTATAATACTAAATTCTACTTTTTCCTCATATAAACAAAAGCACAGAATGGAAGACAATGGTTAAAACAGTTAAAAATAACTTTTATACTGCTTACTCAGGAGTTCTCCCTCAGGGATCCTCAAAGTCTTATTTACACAGAAAATAAACTTTTCTAATCTATGTCATGGGCATTTTGAAACGCAAGACTATTTTTTATGCAAGTCTATTCAGGGGATTAGCAAGCAGCATCTTGTAACCCAGTGTCCCAAACTTCTTTAAATTTGGACAATATTTTGAGAGTCAGTAGACTTTTTCAGACTGTGAAACACTATTATTTTTCTGCTGTTGATTCTGTCTCAGAGGCCTTTTTATTTTTGTTACAATTTACTGATGTTAGCTCAGTCATTCCTCAGATTTCGATATATCTTATTCATTGAACAAGATTCCTCAAACTGAAAAAGTAAAGCAAGTTAAAATATTTGTTTGAGAGCAGTGTTAAAAACTGGAGGAGTCTTCTTAAAAGAAATCCATATAAAAACACTAGAAAACACAAAAAAAATGGCAGATATTACTTGGAAAATGACAATTTTTGAGTAATTTTAAATGAAAGGCAAAGTGCTATTAAAGCAATGTTATTAAAAGATGTGCTAATTTTCAGTTAAATTTTCTGTAAAAGACCAATTAGTTTAAAAGGCTTGACAGCATTAACTTCAAAACATAAGCACTCTGGTAATTATACTTTAAAAAATGATTCAACAAACGGGAAGGCATGCCTGAAATGTTTGAAAGAGCTGCACTACAGTTCTGGAACATAGGCTAGGTGGCACTACTAGCTCAGATATCTATGTCGGAATTTCCTTGCTATTTACCTAGTTTCGGTGTCTATGATGCATTCATTTCCTTTTTTCTGTGTTTAGACTACATCTATTTAATGTTCTCAATCTGGATGACAATTATAGGGATGTCATACAGATGTCCAGTGTGTGTTCAGTTAACGGCAGTAGCAAACAAGTATTTCTTCAGTTATGATTTTACAGTCAACAAAAGGGATTCACTACCATCACTGGAAAGTGTCTTGTTACTTTTAAGTACAGCACCACCTTTCCAAAGACATTCTGTAGATCAGTTTCTTATAAGTACTGGCATATCCAGGCCATGCACCCTCCCACTGAGCAAGTAGAAGATCACTCTGAAATTAATTTCAGTGTATTACTATTCCAAAGGAAATGGATATCAGCTACTTCAGCTTTTCAGTGTCCCGCAGTACGAAAGAGGTAATGAGAGGAGTCTGATTTTTGTGAGAGTTGAAAGCATGGACAGACAGGTTTGTCTTGAGGAGTGTGAAATATATTAGTACAGGAGAAAGCAACCCTGTTTAGCAGAAGGTGACAAGTTACAGCTTCCTATTCACCCATCCTTTCTTAGTTATGGTTGGGCATTTTCTGATGGTTGCAATGCCAGAGCAGTCTGCCTTGAAAGTTGGAATCTTTTCACTCATTGATGGCAAAAACCACAAAACCCATCACTTGGCCATGCTCATCCATCTGATTAAATGGTGACATCCACATTGGTCATGGCGTGAAACCCAAATTAAGCCATTGTTCCAAGATAAATGTTGCCTCCTTTGCTAATAAGTGTCTTAGCTTCGCTTTAACATTTGTCTAGCAGTGGGAGGCCTTTCTCCAGTGACAGCGTTCTGTTCCATGGAGAATAGACCTGATTCTTTTCTCATTTGCATCAGTTTCATAGTAGTGTATGGCTCCCAGAGTTAACTCCAGTTGGCACATAAGTCAGAATCGGGCCCATTACTTCTTAATTGCACTGGTGTTGGTGTAGAGGGTGATTATTTTATTTTGTTCTCTTTTATTTGTATTAATGAATTTGTGACAGGTGCCTGACTTCATACATTATTTTACCAATGCTTTTATTTCTCAGTTTAGTATGAGATCTGTAGTAAAAGGAGCAATATGGCCACAGTATAATTTCTTAGTAGATCATGCTCTAGTGAGCTACAACTGAATTTACAATAAGGGGTCATTGTGCACTTGCACAGTACAAAATGCAGATGAGCTAAGAGAATATATAATGTTTAAATTTTGGATTCTGGATATAGTTGCTCTAATTTGAATTACAGAGAGAGAGTTTGAAACCAGCAAAGGCTGGCCTAATGATACCTCCTAAAGAGTAATAAAATTATTAGTACAATTTTTGCATGTTTTACCAATCCCTGCAACTCAGCAGTCTACACAAACAGGCTATTTTACACAGAGAGCAGCATCCATCAGGGTTAAAGCAGGTGAACATTTCTTACCATAGTTGGCCTCATTGTAAACCAGACCTGACAAATCTACCAATAAAGTATATGCTTTACTTTTGTTTCATGTTCTTCTATCTTGACTTAGAGATGTAACACTGATAATAGAATTTTTGAATAATACTATGTATCACTACTTAAAGAAGAAAAGGGAGTCAAAAATGCTGAATTAAAGTGGGGAAGGCATAAGAAAAGACACTATTGCTGAAAATGGTATGCTTCTGTGAAGATAAGTGCTTAAAGTGCCATACAGAATATGTTGAAGCACATTTTTACTAAAAGGGCTTTTTCAGCTTCTACAATTGCAGTGCCTCCAACCTCTAGATGTGGCAGTATTTGGCTTTATATCCATGAAACTGGTGTCAAGTGACACTGTTGCCTAACTGCAGGAGGAAGAGAATTGTGCCAATTATTTTAGTTCTGAGTGGTATATAGTATACCAAATGATAAGAAAAGAGACTAAAATTAATGCCATTTTTTTTTATTCTGAGTACTTCCATGTTGGAAAGGTATAACACAGTGGGAAGAGTTGCCAAAGAGGGCAACTCTGATTCTCACCTCAGGGACATCAAGGAAGAAATAACTGAAGAATAAACAATCATGCCTGAATGTCTTCTCTCTCTCACTACAGCAATTCCTACTAAACATCATGTAATCACTCCAGACTTCCATTCCTGCAAGGGGTCACATTGATTTTTCTATATGTTAAGAAAGGTTTGAGTGCCTCCACATATGTAAGAGCTGGTTTGAGATTAGCTGTTGATTTAGGCTAACTGAATCTTCCTGAACCCCTGTTAATGACAGACAACTCTTTACAGTACACTTTGTATTCAAAATATGTAGTGCCTTACCAAAGCTAATTTAAAATAATTGGAGTTGATGGGATGCAAATATTTAACTTTAGGGCATGTATAACGATAACAGTATGTTCCTCTCAATTTAATCAACAGGTGAATGGTATATATGCCTATATAAATAAGCAGAGAAGCTTGAAGTTATGAAACTTTAGTGTAACTGTGAAAAACGTTGCTGCATAGAATTAATTTTCTTCTGTTTTATCTGTCATCTCAAGTGAACAATAAAACTGAAGTTTCATTATACAAAGAAAGAATATCAAAGTAACATGGATAGGAAGCCAGTTCTGCTTTTTGATCTCAGGATAAAATATTTCAACCTGTACCTCAGTTTACCCATGTATTAAATACAGTTACTTTATTTGGATAGAGCAATGAATTTCATTTAAAAGTATTATTTTAAAAGTATTATCTTTGGATAACAAGCAGTGTTTGGAAATTCAGTATTCATTTTCACTTGATTGGATTACAGACAATTTTTCCAAGTCCTAAATTCAATAAAAGTCACAAATCTAGTAATAGAATTCACAATTCCAGTAATGTCTATCCTGTGTACTCTACAGTGAGCTCATTTTCTTCTTGTATGTCCCCCATGCTTGCAACACTTCTGAAAACATGGATATTAGTGACATTGTAAGTGATGGGGACTCTTATTTTTGTTCAACATTACTTTTCACCCAGTACATTGCATTGCAGAGTATCTCTGAACTATACCAGTATACTTTTAAGAGAACTTGAAAGTCATTCATCTGGCATTAAATTAATATTTAAATACCCATTGTTTGCCTGACAGACCAGCAATGCTACAGATGCTGGCAAAATGTCAGTATGGAGTAAATCTTCCCTAATAAACCACACTTACCCTATACCCTAGAGTTTTTTAAAAGGACCACCAGGATCCTAAACTCATCATACATTTATCTGGAATGAATTCAAGATGTTTAATTGATACATGCTTATGTCTGAACACTGTCAAGTCTCGTAATAAGATGTTTAGTACAATACACTGGTTAGACTGCTAGAGTCCAGCCACAGTAATAAGTAATGACATTTGCAGCACAAAGGCAGCTCCCCAACGAATTGGTGACAAGAGTAAAAAGGCAATCTAGCTTGTGTAAGCTTTAAATGTGGTCTGAATTTTACAATTACATGTCCTAAAGCCCATTATTAGACATGAAGGCGATAAGAAGGAAAGCAGTCATTGCATCACTACTAACACCAATTATAGGAAACATAAATCATTCAAATTTTTGTACTTTAATAAAAATCGGCCTGAATTGGTGTTTTAAAGGAAGGATATAGTATAGGAGTCTAATGGGATAAAAGAAAATAGAGTAATTGGAGGCTGCTGTCTTTTCACTTCCTATATAAAATTATTTGAAGAGACAGCCAAGAACTTTAAACAGCAGAAACCCAGAAAAGTTGTAATTTGGATGTCTTCAGTTGTGACTTTAATGGTGTTTGCTTAAAGAGCTTTCTTTTATCTCTGCAGACATACTTCAATGACAATATCCTCACACTGATACGGACATTGGTAACAGGAGGAGCCACACCAGAGCTCGAAGCACTGATTGCCGAGGAAAACGCATTGAGAGGAGGTTACAGCACACCCCAGACACTTGCAAACAGGGACAGGTGTCGAGTTGCTCAGTTGGCTTTGTATGATGGGCCATTTGCAGACCTAGGGGTAAGATCATGAAGGAAATGTAGGACCAAGGCTGGTTTGCAGTCTATTTGTTTTCTCTCAGACTGAATTATAAAGCTATCTTAATTGGCGTGTAATTTCCATTATTTAATTTAATACAGCTTTTGGATCATTTGACAATTTACAGCACAGGATGACAGGTTTGCTTTTACCCTTTTCAAGAAGCTATATGACTTCTCAGACTCCTTGTCTTGGATATTTCATACAGAAAATCCCGTGGCTCTTCTTAGTTGTCAGCTAAAGAGATGCATGAGCTCACTCTATTCTTAACAATAATCCATTGTAAACATGACCAATATGTATACCTTTGTTGGGCTTTGATAAGCTTATTTAGTCTTTCCATGGAGCTTCCATACTTAAAATATGCTTCCTTGCTTAACATACACTTATTAGCTTGAAAACAAAGCTATAAGGTTTTTCTCTTATTTCTGGATGAACTAAAATTCTTGGGAAATCCTAATTTTCTGACATTTTGACTCCACTAAAACCCCAAACCATATAAACAAGCCATTTTTAGAAAACGGTACATTTGGATAAAGCAGTATCTAGAAATGTTTTCTGGACCAAATCTTGTAATCTTGGGGTGAATTCCAAAGCACCCACTTCGCTTTGCTGATGATGTAGGATTTGGTATTTCTTAAATTATTCTTGTGTTCACCAGCTCTGTT
This sequence comes from Athene noctua, assembly GCF_965140245.1. NCBI lineage: Eukaryota > Metazoa > Chordata > Aves > Strigiformes > Strigidae > Athene > Athene noctua. The sequence continues at coordinate 41,734,579 of NC_134041.1, forward strand.
CAAAAACAATGGAGCAACTTTCTTCACAGAAATGACAGAGAATCCCAGTTTAAGGATTAAGGGCGATGAAAGTACACAGACAGAAGTAAACAGACTTTCAGTTCATGTAGAAGTACATTCACAGTTGAGACTAACAGCTCATCAGAACACTTGGGCATACGGCGTAACATTTTCACAAATAAAACAAGCAGTACAATCCTTCAAATGCTATTTGCCAAAGCCTCAATTGCTCTACATCAGTGAAGGCAGACAGAATGCATTAACACTCATCATTACTTAAGAATCAAAATTTTAGATATACAAATTATGAAATAGAAACGGTTTTTTGTTAATCAAAATATTTATATTGTTTATGAAAAATGGAATATATTTCATCATTGTTTTATAGTAGGAAATATCTTACTGTCCTTTTAACCCCTCAGAAATCAGATTTCTATTGTGCTTCCCAGTGAATTTATTTGTCTAGGTGACAGTATGGCTACTGCCAAAAAAGGGTCAAAAATACTAACAGTTTTAATACCACAGTTAATGTAATTTGTAGAATATGAATTGTTTGATAGCAAAATTTATATTTCCAGCTTAAAGCAAATCACTCACTTTTCTCAGTTTACCATCATTTAATGGACCAAGGCTCTCCAAACTAATGATCAATTTACATAATTACTTATTTGAAATAAAACATTTAGATTATTAATTTCCTTCGGTAAAAGATTCTCATTCATGGCAAACAACATGCTGCCTATACATTGTCCTTTTTATACAGGCTCATACTGAAAAGCCTGTTCCCTGACACTGTGTTAACAGAGAAAAGAAAGGAAACAAATGTACTGTTCTCTCTCTTTTTTCTTTTTTTTTTTTTTATCCCCTCTTCTTTCTTTCTCCTAGGATGGAGGTTGTTATGGAGATCTATTTTGTAAAGCACTGAAAACATACAATATGCTTTGCTTTGGAATTTATCGATTAAGGGACGCACATCTAAGTACTCCCAGCCAATGCACTAAACGGTAAGTCTAGTCTTTTAGAACACTATTCTTCAGTCTTCTCAGCGAGGAAGATCCCAGCACCTGTAATAAATTTTAAAAAGAGTTTTCTCCATTTTGTACATAACTTTGCCACAAAAGCTACCTCTTTGAGGACTTTATGATGACTCGGCTGAGTTTAAATCTTAGGCTGGATATCATTACATAAGTTTTCAGATACTTTTAACAAAAAATCTTTAAAGTAAATTTTCAGAACATATCTTTCTCTTCTTTGATTTATGATGATCCACTGCTTGCATACAAGGGAAGGACTTCAGTTTGCTTATATCAGTCAGCTGTAAGTTACAGGATAATAATTTAGATTATAGTAGCTAGACTTTCTTCTTTCTGGATGCTCAAAAAATACTCATCTGGGGTTCCCATTGGTACCATCTATATCTAACCATAATTTCTTCCTGTAAATTAAAACCCTTCTCTGGTAGGCTGCATTTTTATTTCAGTAGCACCAAGGCTGACCTCAGTGCTTCAAATAGAGCAGACACATTTCCATCTTTGCAAACTGAAAGCCATTTAGCAGCTTACTTGAAATGTGTCTTAATTAAGTGCCTACTAGAAGTACACACATACCAATACCAGAACTATCACAAATCTACCACTGGTTCATTCTCCACAAGAAGTATCATTATTGGGTGAACATGGCATTAAAACAACCCTTCAGCCGACCAAAGTGGTTTCTTTTGTAAGGATTTGGACAAATTGGGTAGAAAAAAATATTTTCAGTTTAGATTTACACTGTAATTGCTATACCTGGGATTCTTTCTTGGATTAAGAAGTGACTCATGTCCCTGAGGCAGCTAAACCAGATTTCTTATGAGGACTGAATTAATTCAAAAAGAAGTTGTGAGCTTCATGATCAATTTTTATTCATTTGTTGCTTGGACAGAAAATGCCTATTGCCTTGCTGAAATACGTTTTTTACATGCATGAAAAAATTTAGCAGCAGGGTCTATAAGTCCTTCCTACCCTGAAAAGGGGTTAGTTGAAGGTGAGGAGTCTTGAAATTGGATAGAGTTTTTATTTCAGGCCTGGGATGTATACTTAGCAATGTTGTTTTCTTGGATGTGCAGATTTCTCTTTATGAATGCTCTTTCAGGCCATGAATGTATATGCGGAATGAATTAATGTCACTTCAAATTTGCTGATATATTTTTCTTAACTTATTTTATGTAGCATCACAATCCAAACAAATAATTACATCCCTTGCTCTATTGGCAGTATTTAAATATTTAATAAATATATAGTAAGTATGTATTTTCCTCCTCTCCATGCTTTTCAGACATCCTTTTAAATACCGTTGCTGGTGGATATGTTACTGGTTTTTGTCAATATGTAAATGTTTGCTAGTCATTGCATTACCATGCAGCTAGAGAAAGGAGGGTGATTTGTATGGTGTCTTCTCTGAAAAATCATGACATGATTCACTTAAAGAACATCCTACTTAGACAGTGCAACAAAAAACATTAAAAAAGTGATATCTGACATAAGAAGGTCCTAAATCATAACAGGTATCATGTGAGCTAAAATTAGGTACACACTGAAGGAAATAGAAATGCAAAAATCTGAATAAATGCTCATGAGAAAAAACTCCAGAAGAAATTTTTTTAGCACAAATCTAATCTATCTTTCTTTTTTTCCTTTTTTTCTTTCTTTCTTCCTTTCTTCCATTCTTTCTTTCTTTCTTTCTTTCTTTCCAGTTATGTTATCACAAACCCACCATATGAATTTGAGCTTGTGCCGACGGACTTGATCTTCTGTTTGATGCAATTTGACCACAACGCTGGCCAGTCCCGGGCCAGTCTTTCTCATTCCTCCCATTCCTCCTATTCTTCCAGCAAGAAGAGCTCATCAGTTCACTCCATCCCATCAACAGCAAACCGACCGAACCGCACCAAGACCAGGGATTCCCGGGAAAAACAGAAGTATGTGCAGGAAGATAGACTTTGATATGTGTACCTGCTCCCACTGTGTGTGAAACTTGCATTCACCACCCATTATCCCCAGTTAATGTTTCCAGCAGTAATGTTCACTGTTTTCCCATGGAGTTCTCCCTTTTTGTATACATATTTTGCATATGTATGACAGTGTGCATGTGATTGTCATTTTTATTTCACCACCATAAAACCCTTAAGCACAACAGCAACAAAGCAGACGGACCAAAAGTTATTTATGATGCTAGGGGAGAAAAAAAAATTCTAAACCCATAGGCACACTGAAAACATAAATAACACTGCAGTTACTCTACATATCAGAAAATAGAGTATATTTAACATAAACACTTGCTCTTGATGTCAGAGTTACGCAAAGAAAGTCACTTAGTGCAGAAGTGTTGATGTATGTTGTGGTAATTTTTTTTATATTCATATTTACAGTAGTTGCTACATTTATTTGAAGATCATAAAACTAACCCATTTTAAAAAAAAAAAAAAAACAAAAACAAAAAACAAAACCAAACCAAAATAAAACAAAACAACAAAAATGGAAAAAAAAAAAAAAAAACACACACACACAAAAACCCCACAAAAAAACCAAAAAAAAAACCAAACCCACAACCAAAAAAAATCCCTACTGATTTTTCACACTCAGAGCATATATTGTATAGGGCTTACGCTTTGTATAGATTATTGCTACGCACCTGCTCTATACCAAAGCAACATCAGGGACTTTTCTGCTTGTTTAAGGACTTTCTCTAAAATACTAGTCTTTTGGAGATAGTGTCTTTTCCCTTTAACACTGAAATTGTCTGGGCATGGAGTTGTAAAACTCCAGTGGTTTAATTTAAGTTTAGAAAGAGTCTAATTGCATATTAAATTATTATTCTGTCTATTTATACTGCCACATGAATCGCTATATTTTCTTTCACTTTTGACATTTGGGATAAAAAGCCATATGTATCATAAATATTGGATGTAAGTCATTAAAAGCTGCCTTCCTGGGACTTTTACGTCTCTAAAAGGTGAATTAGTCACCTTATGTACAGAATAAATAATGTTCAGAAAAGAGCAAGCATTTTTCTATGCTTAAGTATCAGATCTCAAGAGACTTTGTTCCTTTCCCCAGATGGTAGTTTAAGTTTTCCATGTTAGAGTGGTGGTATAAATCTTCCAATGAGAGTCCTAATATGCGAAGATCCTCCAGAAATCCTGCTCCATGTTCTAGCTGGTTCTTTTCAACAGGTGCGTGTCAGTACACAAGAATATAGGGGAAGGCAACTGAGTGTCGTTAAGGTCTCTTTCATTTGAGAAGAAAAGGTGCTGTGCCCTAGACAGATGATGAGCAGAGCAAGAGGGCTGGGGTGGAAACACTGTGCTGAGGCATCATGTTCTAGGCATTTGCCAGAGTTTAGTTGTTGCAGATTCTCACCAATCACACACCTAGCCAAAATTGTGGCAGGGAATTAAATAAAGTAGTGGAAAGGAACCTATCTTAGACAGCCATTGAAATGATACTTCAAGTTTGTCTTTTTTCCTAATTTCAAATGCCAAGCTTTTGATATATAGAACTAGTTCTAGGAGGTATGAAGAGTTTCCCAGGATAGAGAGGCCAGAAACACATACCAACATCCCTGGCTATTCAGCAAGAAAGCATGCAGACAGAAAATAAATATTTGGATGTGGGAGTGATTAGCATTGTAACTGCCAACCCAGACAAGGTGCTTTTATGGTTAGTGTTGTTTTCTACCTTCCCCTTCCCCAAGCATGATAATTTTGAAAATTTGCTTGCTGTGTGAATTGACAATGAAGCCAAGCACTTTTACTGACAAACCTGGAACCGTATAAGTGGGCTACATAGAGTACCACTGTGCAGTGTTAAGCATAATGATTGGAATACAGTATATATATGTATGTGCATTTAAATGCAGCTGTAAGTCCTATCAGTGAAATACGTTACAAATTACGGATGCCCCTCTAAAAAATGAGTCTATTACAGTTGCTCTTCATCATAAAGACAAATTCATGCGTTTCTTTTTGCAAAGAAAGTTATCATGTTTTGCCCTAAGAATATTTATTACTACAAGGATGTGCCAGTTAAAGTGCTCAACAGGAAATATGACAGTTTAAAAGCATTGTAAAACTTACATAGCTTACTTCTTTTTCTAAAGTGCAACAAGGATGAATAGAATGGGCCAAGGTATGACAATTAATGGTTCTGCATGACCTAGCAACTGCTGTGGGTTTCCTTCTATAACTTTGTCCTTGTGAAAACTTGTGAAATTAAAAAAAAATAGTTACAAACTTTTTTCAGTTATTGGTTTGTTTGTTTGATTGGTTGTTTTGTTGGTTTTCTTTTGCCTTTTCCCTCCAAACCAGAAGTAAAGCTGGCTGCTGCTGCTGCTGTTGCTCAACTCTTGTTTTATTTTTTTATCCTCTCATCTGCTTGCCTTTCTAATTGCACGTGTCCTTTTGTAAAAACTCAGGTTCCTGCTCAATGAAGATGCCTACCCTAGTGCAGATATTACTTTAATTTCCCATTCTTCATTCCAATTCCTTTCCTCCCTTCCCATCCCTACTTTCCTGTCCCCTGTGTATGTTCATGAGCATCTTTTTATGTTGGCAATATTGACTCAAGATAGTCAAGAGCAGTTATGCATTTTGGAAGAATGTTAATGGCTTTGACACCAAAATGCTTTTCCATTAATGTTTTATCTGTTTTCCATTTAGCAGAGGAAGGAAGGGTGTTAATATGAAGCCACTTGTCACATACTACATAATGATTTTATAAAAAAAAAATAGTATTTGTATAACTGCACATCTCAAATAGAAAGAATATAAGCAGTGTACATTAGAGAAGCAACTTGTCTACTTTGTGAGCAATAGAAGAAGACTATCTAATATAGATGCTTATATGAGTATACTAACGAAGTTAGGAGGCTGGCCATTACAAGTAGAGGAATGTTTAAATCAACTATGTTGCATTATTAAAATTTTTGATAATGAAAAGTAACAGGAAATCTCCTCTTCAGAAACATATCCCAAGTCAAACATTCTTAGTAACTACCCTTGTTAGTTTCTGAAAGTGGAAAAGCAGCACCAATGTCAAGAGATGATATTTTAGAGCTTTAAATGGAGGTCCTGCCAGTTACTTAAGTCCCAGAATGGTTTTGACAATGGAAACTAGGTTCTTAGTAAGTTTATTGATCTGAGTGTGAATACAAAATAGCACGTAGCAAACCTTCAAGTTCTTGGCATGGGTTCTCACTGGCTTAAACTGGCAGTCAGGCATTTTCCAGTGAAATTCCCATTGTCAAAAGTATGACTTTTGCTGGTTTAAAAACCGAAAAATCATCAAGAGCAAGTCCAGCATAGCTTTTTTTGTCCAAAACTTTAGTTACCTTGAACCAAAATAAAGACCTTCACAAAAAATAAGAATAGTTTTTCTCTGCCTACAAATTACTTGCTGCTGCTACTTGTAAAATATTTGTCTGCCAGAGAATTGCTGAGCAGGTGGGTGAAGAAACTTTCTTTTTTTTTTTTTTTTTCATATAGGAAGAAATTGCACAGGAGAATTTTCAGCTTAGCTATAAACAAGGTGCCTATGTGGAGCGGGGGGGGGGGGGGGGGGAAGACACACAAACACACACATACAGATTCATTTGAAACTACAAATGTCACAAAAGAAAAAGAAAAGCATGTTTAAAACAATTGTAAGGTAACCTGGGACTATGGTAGGAATAGAGATTTAGTAAATCTTTGTGTCATGTTTAACTAGTGCTTTCTTTGCCTCTGCTCAGAAGAGAGGGTGTTTCAGAGTGAAATTTATTCAAATGTGATTACTCTGTCCAGAGGTAATGACAAAAATTTTAGAGCACCAGAACAACAAATCTGACAGAGAATTGCTTGAGTTTCACACAAACTGAAGAAATCTGTATTTTAATCATTTTACCTAAATTATTTATTTATTTTTATGCTGCAGGGAACCATCTTACACAAGATGTTAATTTTTATTTATTTGTTATAAGAGCATGAAGCCTTTAGAACTTCATGGACCCTCTAGGATGCCCATTGCAAATGCAGGTGTTTGAGAGGAAAGTAAATTATTTCTGCTTTCTGATACATGAAGTTACTGAGCTGTTCCAACATCTCTCAAGTTATGCTTCAAAAAAACCCCCCCATCAAACAGTGTAGGAAGATCAGGGATTCGCTTGAGATCTTACAAAAATAAAATAGAAAACTATGCCTGTTCTCACTGTAACACAGAAACACATATGGTAAGGCTTAGTATGCATATGCCAAAAGGAAGAGAAACAGACTGAACATGACAGAAAGCTAAAAAACAGTTGGTGAATATAACAATATATAAAGACTTTAAAAAGGGTTTTCTGGAGTGATTTAAAGGAAAGAGTAAGTTGTTTAAGATATGTTAAAATTTGTGCTAAGACTTTGAAAGATATATCAGAGTGATACTGAGAGCATAACAAAAAGATTGATAAGTGTGTAAGGGATTCAAGGACATTAGTAACTGGGAGCCGAACCTTAGTGCCCAAGAGTAAAGATGACAAGTGTCAAGCTCACATTTCAAAGGTAAGTATAGAGGTTGATGGACTTTCACAGGAGATTCATCGTTATGTGGTCAAAGACAATTTTAACAGCAGACAAGGAACAGGAAAGGTAAAAAGCTGGGTCCAAGCATTTGATGCTGGAGATAATAATGCCTGGATCAAGATTCCAGCACTGGCAAAAAAGAAATTAGAATCTACCAGTTTCTGCATTTATTATTTATTTTCTGCATTTATCACTTGCCAGGTAAAGGCAAAAAGAGACTTGATGGTGCATTTTTTTAAAAGATTAGCTCCCTGGATATGAGTTTTATTGTAAAGATTAATGTATAAATAATTGCCTTGTTTTGAAAATTCCAGGGAAAGCAAGGGAGATGGGAATGCTTTACACTGGCGGTTGAGAAGCACAGTGCAGTTCATCTCTGATCCTAAGCACTCTCACAGTTCTCCCCTTTTTTGCTATGAGGTTGAATTAAGTTGTACCAAGATCTGTTTGTAAGGAAAGTTTCTGCACCTTATGTTAAAAAGAAGGTAGAGATAAAAATTCACAGTGCTTAACTTGCCTCAAAATCATTTTAAACACAAACCATTAAAAAACTGTTAGTTTGAAATTGTTTATGTGATCTTGCAAGGCTTTTAAAACATGATAACCATCACACTTTACACCTCTCTGAAAGGTTAGTTTAATCGTAGATCACATAAAATTGGTTTCCACAAATGCATAATGGTTCATGTGTCACACTTGAACTAAATGGTTTTTTAAATGGAGCTGAAATTATTTTGATGTGTACACATTCCCAGATTTTTTTTTTCTACAACCTTTCTTAAACCAGCCCCCATCAGGAACCATTCCCTTAAAGTCTCATTAATAATTCAGATGTTCTGATGACTTTAAAAGATCTATGGAATTGAGGCTGATTTTTTTTTTTTTTTTTTTTTTTTAACTGCTTGACAAAAAGATAAATGAATGTAGAAAGAAGCAGTAGGAGCCTGGCAAGCTGTAGATCATCTCTGAACAGATTGTAACTTTATCATTCTGTCAGGAAGAATAATTTAAAGCACTTAATCAGTTAGCTTCAGTGTGCAGGATGTAACATTATGAATTCCTATCGTCCAATCTGTTCAAATCAAAGGGAACTTAATTATAATAGGTAAGAGAGAGAGAGATGGGAGACTGAACATTGTTCAGACTCTGGCAACTTTAAGGGGGCAGGGAACTATTTACCCTGATTAGAAATGAGTACGGTATTTTGAAAAGAAGTAAAATACATTTTAGAAAATGACAAGAAAAATAATGCAGTAGTTCTGTTTACCTTCATTAATAAGCCACTAACAATTAATACAAGCCCTTTTTTCAATTTAAATTTTCTAAAAAGCATAAGCACAGATAACAAATATATCTGAAAAAAAAAAGAGATGGATTAAACATTCACGCGTTTGCAGTTTGTTGTTGGGGAGTGGGAGTGTTGCATGTAGATGCTTAAAATCCATATTAAGTATAAGTGTCTAAATTTCATATTCTCAAAAGTGACAGAGCAGTCCAGTAATTCTGGAAATCAATCCAATTCTTTAGAGGCCTAACTTCAAAGTCGGTTACTTATTTTTATGCATTTATGCCCAGATATTTGTCCTTTATTCTTCCTGTTCTTCCAACTTTTATGCTCAGTCCTTGGGTTTCCGAGGTGGATTTTGCTTTGCTTATTTTCATTTTTTTATTTATTTAAAATGAGCACTCCTTCCAGTCCTGCCCTGATTCCAGCCCAAATGCATCAGCATTTCAGTGGTAAAAAAAAAAAAAAAAAAGTGGCAGTTTGTATTTATGTGAGACACTAAAGCTTCTGAAGCATTTTGGGTTCCCCTTTGAAATTATATTGTACATCTCATACATGTAAGAACAGCAGCTCTGATGTGGCACACATTAAACCTTGCATGTAATAATGAAAATGCCCCAGTTGCAGAATCCCATCCCCTGAACCATCTGTGCTCACTGCTCTGCAAACCAGCCTCTGGAATTTGGGGAAGGAGGCTTGAGAATGGAGACCTCATGTTCACAGATGCTTGTCAAAGCACAAACACCTAATGGTCATAAGCCACTCAGAGACTAGCAGTTTCTAAGTCTTTGAATAGACCTATCTTGTAAAGTTGCACACCTTTCATTAAGAAATTATAGTAGCAATTGCTTTCTAAGGACCTTAAGAATTTTTTTTTGGTGAATTTTGAGAAGTTTTTGTCCACAGATGAACTATGCAATATAGTGGTTACAATCATAATCAGCTAGTGAATGGCTGCAATGCTACAGCCTCTCAGCATCCTCACTGTCTCCCACATTGCGCCCAGCCCACCTTAAATCAGTACCATAAAATTAATCTGTTCATGGAGAGAAACACTGCCTGAAGATCTAAAAGGAACAGCTTCCCCAGTAATATTCCTTTAAGTCCTTTGCCTTGCTGTCACATATCCCTATCAAGCCATTCAGTATTAATTGAGCCCCTACTACAGTCATCTGCAGCCTCAGGTATGTTCCATACTCCTTCCCAAACTGGAGAGTTCAGCACCTCCCAAACAGCCAGGTTGCTAAATAGCAATATAATGGCCATCCCGTGCAGGAACGCAGCCATCTGGCAGCATGAATGCAAGCCCTATTTATTCTGGCACCAACTGCAGAAGTTCTTTACATTCTCCTGCATCATTTCTGAGCCAGTGCTAGTGACCACACCGAGGCTAAATATGGACTCACATGCTCGTTTCTCCATTACCCTTATCCCATCTGCTCTCCCTGGCTTTTCAGTTCAGCCTTTTATTTTTATCATTTTTTCAATAAATGAATCAGAGGGTGTTCACCTGAGCATGAAGAAAAAAGAGCTCTCTTACATTCAACAAGCAAACCAGTATATCGTTTTCTTTAGCTTATACTATCAAATCTGCAAACATGTCATCCTCCTTTCATGAAAAGTATTTTCAGGGGTATTAATTTAACATGATGCACTGCTACTAATTAGTCAAAGCCACCTTCTATTGATTGCCTTTTTTCTATAAACTTTACTGACTGCTCCCCCCTCATATTTTTTTAATGTTTATTTGTATATGTGCTTCACTAATTAAAACTCTCATTTTCCCTCCTTATTCTGTCTCTACCCATTTTGCTCCTTAGCAGAAAAGAAATGGTTTACAGATGAGCCGGATAATGCCTATCCCAGAAACATTCAAATCAAGCCCATGAGCACTCACATGGCCAATCAGATCAATCAGTACAAATCAACAAGCAGCTTGATACCACCAATCAGAGAAGTTGAAGATGAATGTTGACTCCTTCGAGGCCAGAACTATTTTTCTAAAGCGTGACAAACTTCATGAATGGTGATGTGACATTTATTCCTCTTACATGCTGAACCACTGATGGAGAAGTTAAGAAGGGCAAGCTTAATGGGAAAATAAAGTAGACAGATCTTTGTTTGTCTGCCTTCAATATTGCTTCCATGTATTTTGGAAACTATTTAATTTATAAATGAACATAATCAAAATTAGTCATGTATAGCCTCTAGCATTTTAAATTATTTTTATTTATTAGAAAAAAAATCTATTTTTCTTTTTTTTCATTGTCAAGTATTTTCCCTTAAAAAAAAAAAAACCCTGCATATGTGGCCAGACTCCTAAGAATTTAAAATAAACAAACCTCAGTCTTTGGCTTAAAGGAGAATGATGGTCACAGTTATAAAGATATGTAATTAAGGGAGACAAATGATATATTTACAAAAAGAAAAAAAAAGGTCCAACTTGTATTTTAGTAAATCAAAAAAAAAAAAAAGAAGGAAAAAAAAAAAAAAGACCAGTTCACCAAAATGTTTCTTTACTGGAGGATGTGTATTTTGTTCAGCATTGACACCAGCTCTTAATAAACTGAACTTATTTATTTTCAAAGTTGAAAGTCATATTTTTGTACATGTAACATTCTTCTGAAATATTCATTGTTTTATTACCATATACAGATCATCTTAATTGCCAGTTGTGTTAAGGTCCAGTAACACACACACACACTGTGTGTGCCCCCCCAAGCATGCACGTGTGCTCACACACACACACAGAGAAGCCCAGCATCCTTGCTAACCTTCTGCAACACTGGTTTAGTGAATATCACTACCCTAAACCGAGGGCCGTGCAGATAAGGTGCTCGCAGGCAGCACTTGCTATAAATGACAAATCTGGCAATTCCACTCCACTTCCCATTAGCCATCAGCAGTTGCTAGTTTCAGAAAGGCAAGCTTGGTAATGCCTCTTCTTTTGCCATGTATTACAGTGCTTTAATCCAGAGTGCATAAATAGTGCATGAAATCATAAGTTATAAACCTTCTCATCTGCCATATTTTGTAGGGTTTTTACTTCAGCAGTGCTGATGGCCATGCATCAGTCTTGTTTATTTGGTTCGGATTCTTCCTAGTATGTACAGAGGTTTAGCTCCAGATCTTTACACTTTGGTAAAAGGCATACTGAATCTCCTTCCAGTGAGTTCAGATCAGGATAAAAAATGCTTTAGCCTCAGCTCTATAATCTCACAACACGCTGTTCTCGGTTAATTCCTGTACCAAACAACATCTTATTTTAGCAGTTGCTTTTTTTTTTTTTCTTTAGTTTATTTTGACTTTGCTGGGATACCACACATAAAAGTACAGTAATAACCAAATCAAAATAAAAGTAATGAATGTATTTATTATGGTAACTCACAAAAGGCCTTTGATGGGTGCCTTTTGTGTTAACAGTTTCACAAAGTTGCTAACAAGCTTTAGAGCCATCAGACAAAAATGTGATGTTGCATATCTATCCACCAAAGCATTTGATGTTCTAAATGATTTAGTAACTCTATCTCAAATTAGCAACATCTGACACAATTGTATGAAGAAAAATAAAAATAAAAAAAGGAAAAGGCTGTGCTAATAAGGATTAAAACAAAAACATAGGACCCAGTCATCAGAAAATTTTCATTGTGCAAGTTAACTTTAGGCTTTGTAATTTTGCAGAATTGTTAAACACCACAATAAAACATACTGTGGTACTTTTATCATTAGAGAAATATCAGTGAATCAAACAAATACAAAGCAAATTAATTTACTGTGAAAACAATTATGTCCACTATATAATCCAACATTTAAGCTAAACTATCTCAGCTTTAATGTTTGTCCACTGGCTGCAGTACAAATATAACCATACTAACACCTATGAGGCTTTATTCTGGAGTGAATTCTTGGACTGTGACTACTTCGTTGTTACATTTTGTAGACTAGCTATTTAAAGACAATAACAAGAATTGTTAATACAATATCTGTAAAATTGGATTATTTAAAATATTTCACTCTCCTACAAAGTAACAAGACAATTTATGCAGTTTTTCATTGTTATTTAGACCATGTTTAATTCATTTCACAGTCCCCAAACAGAAGGTGAGTCTGGTGCGTTCTTCCAATCTATGCTGCTTCAGCTCGCAACACATTATAATCTACATCCAGTTTCTGCGCTGGGTCATGTGAAGCCTTTTCTTTGAAGTCAGTGCTCCTTTTTCATTTATGAACTGCATTCATATTATAACCAGAGTGAAAAAAGCTGGTCCTGACTACGGGAGAATTTTTGAAATTTGTGTTCAACTTCACCAAGCATACATGTTTGGTTTTGTTTTTTTTTTTTCTTGGAAGGCTGGTGTAGAGCATGGAACATTCTATCATACTTTATCATATATAGTGCCATTTCTGAGTGCCCTTCCTTCAGAAGTGAGCATTCACTGGATAAAGCATACTAATGAATCAAATACAACACTCCTACACAGCTAAGGTTTGTGCATGTCTCTGTCCAGTTTAACTGTCACACCCAAAAATATCATGCTGCTAACTGTACATAAAGATTTGAATACACTCACACTCTCTCCCAGAACAGATAGTTCCATGTGTAACAACAGATAGAAAGAACAATACTTGTAGAGAGCAAGCAAGGCAGAGAGACACAGGCATAGTTACTGTTTTGCATTTCCCATTTATAGAAAAACTAAGAGCAATCAATAATCTTTTCTCACTCCTCTTTTTGATGATCAAAGATGCAGGACCGACTTCTGGCAATTAGATGAAGGAACATGTAGAAAACCTGTTTGGAGATCTTTGACATTCAGCCATTAACAACTATAAAGCCACCACCAATATTTGGATATATGAAGCTACATCAAGGGAAGTGTCTGAGAAAGTGGCTTAAGTGACAGCTGACAGACCACATGATGAGTGGTGTAGAAATAAGTTTTATATTTTTATTAATAATTCTTAGTCCTCAGTTGTGTCCAGGACTTCTTCGTCAGCAGTCCTCTTTCAAAAGACAGCAAAAGGGGAGGGGAAAAAAAAAAAAATAAAAAAATTCAGCTTTTCCATTAACTGCATGCACAATTAGTATAGGCAAAACAATTTCTCTTTTTTTTGGTAACTCATGGAGAGAGAGAGAGAGTGTGTCTGTGTGTCTGCATATATGCATGGCCACATATACACACCTATATATATGTGTGTGTGTGTGGATATATCCATGCATATATATGGGGGCATGTATGTGTTTGATACACAGTCATCACAAGAAGGTGGTCATTATTTTGTGTGGGGGTGGGGTGAAGAAAGACATGCCGAAAAAGAAACTATGTGACTTTTACAGACTAGCACATGGAGGAATATTTCCTCCTGGTTTGACCAAAAAGCAGCCGTTCCTGCTAGTTATACTGGTGGTGCGCTGACAGTATGCACAAACCTCTCTGAGTGCTGAAGCAGGCATGTCGTCCTGGCCCCTCCTCACACCCACACACGTGCTTCCACAAAGCCAGGAAGTCTGCTGTCTCTCTATCTTGTGGCTATTATTTTAATTTATCTCATGAAGCCCATGAGCACTAAGATGAAAGGATAAAACCGTCCTCTGATAGGATGTTGTTTGGGTGCCAAGTCTCAGGCACAGCAAAAGTTAAGATGTAAAGATAAGAAGATATTCAGAGTCTAAATGCAATTTTTAAGGCCTCAATGTGACTGTCTTTTAGTGTTGCTTGTAAGATGACAAGTATAGCATGTAGTTATTAACAGGGGAAAAAAAAAAGATGCAAACATTTCCTTGTACTTTTCAAAAACTTTGTCACCACTGTTTTAACAGTGCTTCTTCTTTCAAATCAGCATTGATGGCCAAATAGTAGTAAGCATTTGTGGCAGAAAGTACAAACCCCTTGATCTAGGGCTTGATCAGTTAGTTATACATAGACAACATTGTTACTTCACCTGTAACACAAAGGGACCCTGCAAGGCCTACTAGCCCAAGAGCCAGGAGCATAGGTACAGAGACAGCAGGAGGTGAGAAGGACACGACACATCAAGGTCCTGTAACAACTGTAATGTGGCTATTTCCAATTCATCTTTGATGGGAAAGCCAGTACTGCTTTGCAAGGTGAAGGCCATGAGCTTCAGGATAATGAGGATTCTGTGTAGCCTTATTAAGCCACACGGATGTCTTGAAAGATGAGTCTTCAGCAGCTTACAGGCTGTTGTAGCAGCTGGGGCTGTACAAGAAGCCAGGTTTAGCCATACTAAAGAATTTTTTTCCCCTATTTTTGAATTTTAAAGAAAAAGACCACCCAATGTATCAGGCAGCACGGATATGAAAAGCCTTAATTGGCCTCGGCCAAATGTGGACAAGGGTAGAATTAATTTGCATGTAATGTACAAGAGACACGACAAAAGTATTATCTGTAGCCTTTTATTACAGGTTGTTGGGTGGTGGTGGAGGTGATTGTTGGAGTTTTTGGCCAGTGTAAGGAAGATTTGCATTTCTTGAACTTTCCACAGAGTAAGAGAAGAGGAAAGTATAATAACATGTTCTCATTCAGAGAGTACTAGTTTTGTTGTGCCTGTGTAAACTACATCTAATCACTACTGCAATAACTGGCTGCATAAACTAATGCATAACAAAAAAAAGCAGTAATTTAAAAATGAGGAATTAAGCATGTTTTCACTGCTTGGTCATGCACCGGTGAATCCATAAACATGCTAGCAACCGCCCTGTTCTAGCTGACTCATGTGGGCTCAAAGTTAAATGCAGAGTAGGTGCTTAAACAAGGTCATAAGGGCTTCAGGATCCTTATGTATTTGAGAAGAATACATACTGTGTTTGGAAGGAGAGGTATTTTGTTTTTAAAGCTGTTATCGTTGTACATTTCTTTAGCACCAAAAGAAGTGTGTGTCTCACCTTTCAGTTCTTGTTTTTAATGTGCTGAAACAAAATAACTTAGTATGTGAAAGGCGATGAACAAGACAAAGTGAAAACAGCAACCTTTTCCTGTGTTATAGTGGATTGGCCTGGTAATATCTGTCAAAGTCAATGGCAGATGCATAGAAAAATTAAGAGGAAAGGAGAGTTCTTTCTTTATATTTCTTCTTTTGTTTTTCTCTCCCTACCATCTGAACCACCAATATCCCCAAAATATGAACAAGCACTTATTTAATTTTAATTTTTTATTTTTTAATTCTAAGGGTATACAAACAATCCCAGGCTTAGCGAATGATATGGGTTTTTTTTTAAATTCAATATGTATGCACACCAGGTCTCCTAATATTCAGTTAGCAGATGTAATATTTGTAGTACTTTCGTAGAGCAATACTAGTAGGTGTGGGGAAAGCCCCCATCAGAAATAATAAAAGGACTGGAGTAGCTGTTCTGCTGTGGACACTGCCTAGGATGTTACATAGGCCTATAACATTGACAGTTCTGCCCCAGCATTTACCAAAGCTATATTTATATAAATAATGTATCTATTCTGCACAGATATTCTCTGCTATAGAACATGCAGCCACATTGAAACTGTATAGTCTATAACATGCAGTAGTCTATAACCAAGTAAATTCCACTGAAGTTAATAAATAGGACTACTGGTCTAATGTATCTGTTTTATATAATAGTGTTCTACTGTTAACTGGCAAAATGAGAAGGGGTCTAATTTAGAACATCATCCAACTTAAGAAGCTAAACACAGTAATGCTGCATCAAATTAGAGCCTTAGTGAGGTTGAGAGAAAGCTTCTTACTGCTTAAGTCAATACATTTTAGAGAGCTTTGTAACTTAAAAAAACCCCCAAAACAACACAACATATACGCAGTTGAATACATGTAATAGAAAAAATAGGTTTTTCAGAAACCAAAAATTTGGCATATGAGCACTTTGTTGACTGGACAATAACTAACAGGAACCACATGAAAAGGTGAGCAGAAGTTATCTCAAGTTTTCCTTAAGCAGCAATTAAAAAATGCCGCTTCTGGCATGGAATAGCTTGGAACACACACGCTTAGTCAATGCAAATTATCTAACCTCTGCTCCCCAAAAAAGAAAAGTTGATATAACTTTAACTTTTGCATTTCTATAGAGTTCAAGGCTGAAGTTTGATTTTTTTTTGTCCTTCAAAAAAGACACACAGACATGCAAATACATATACGCAATATATTTTGATGGCTACATGTGTCTATTTAGTTATAATTTAGGAGTAGGGATGGGGGGGTACACTGAGAACCAGCTATCATCTTAAAAGCTCATAAAGAAAAAGGAGTATGACTTTATCATTTTACTTTTTACCATTTTGGGTTGGTGAGAGAGAACAAACGCTGGTGCTCAGAAATGATCTACCTGACTTTGTCATATGTAATATCCAGTGATAAATATATTGTCCTGTAAAAAGGGTTTGTACATAACTTGTACATGGTTTCATTTTGTATTTTTCTCAGATTAAAATTTATGTATTTGTGTTCTAAAAGAAGGAGAGATTGCTGTGTTTTCTTTTTTCTCAAGACAGGCTGTGTCCCATAAAGTTATGCAACACATATCACCAAGTCACGAATAATACATTATTCACAAAACCAATGCTACGAATACTTTGAACTAAGACAAACCCAGTTGTCTTTCTTTCTTGTTCACTCTCCAGAATCAGCCCCTCCTTAATGATAGCAGCTGCCATGGAGGATGCTATGAGGGCTATAAGTGAATGATTCCACAGTAACAACAAACATAACCCTAATACCAGTTATGTGGTCAAGTGCAATTATAATCTGGTCCAGTTTAGCTAGTTTACGTGGTTGAACAGAACATCTCATGCCATTTTTAGCTCTGATAGGCCAGGTTATGATGGATTGATAATTTTGCTAAGCAGTCCAAAGACTTTTGAATCTCTCATGATGAGCACATTTAAAAGTTATTTGCAAGATTTGGAACACAGGATCTAGATATACTCCTACATGCAACTGTATGTTTTTAAGTTTAAGCTAAACTTTGTCTCCTTTTGCAGTCTATACAATTGTATTCATGTGGCTTGCCTTCTGCTATCTAAAATAATCTTGTCTTCAAAATTGACATCGTTAATCTTCTGTGCAGCATCATCACCACACTGATTTATAATCAGCCGCAGTGTGATAAACCTTGTTTGATTCTGAATCTTGGAATGAAGAGCACTGCAAAAGACTTAAGCATCCCCAAACCCTCCAAAATACACATACATAATTGGTCCTCACTCAGGGGTAAATAGCGTAAAGAACCTGATATAAAATGGTTACACTGGTGTTTTCTAAGAAAATAGAGTATTTTGAGGGAGGAAAAAAAATAAAATACACACACAACAGTATTTGTGCAAGACTATGGAGAACTCTAACAAACAGGCTCAGCACCAGTGAAGCAAACTGAGTGTACCTTACTGAGGACACCTGTCAAAATCATGCTTAGGTACTGGCGAAGGGAGTTTATGGACCATAAAAGCCGTGATGTCTTTCTACAACAGTTCAGTGAAAGGACTACTCTGTGTTAGTAAATCTGCATGGAGACTGTGGTCTGAACTCGGCCGGTGGGAATGGCCACGCGCTAGTTGTTTACTTCCCCCCCTCCAGGTGAAATAGGGGAGGGACAGGAAAAAAAGAAATCTGTAGGTTAAATAACAAAACTTTACTAGCAAAACCAGCAGTAACGACAGCAGTCCAAACCGGGCCAAGTGCAGTACCGTCCCAGCGAAGGGCGAGCGGCGCAGGGCCCGGGCCCGGCCCCAGCCCCGCCCCGCCGGCCCGGACACCCCCCGCGACCCCCGCACGGCCCGGCGGGGCGCGCCCGCCTCCAGGCCGAGCCGCGGCCTCACGTGACGCGGGACGGGCCAATGGCCGGTCAGGACCCGCCCCCCGGCTGTGCCCCCTCAGCGCGCGCGAGGGGAGCGCGGGCCTGGCCGGCACCGGGGCAGGGTGCTACTCCTTGGCCTCACCCCTTCGTGGTGGCAGGCACTGCCTACTAAGATTGACTTCTAGTTGCTGAAGGAGAATGATTACAAGGAAGTGAGGAACAGCCATATAAGTCACCATGAACAGGTCCCCATTTTAAGATGGGAAGATCATTCTTCATCCCAGGTTTAATCGTCAGGTGGCTGCTCCCAGCACAAGGAGCCATATCACAAAAGAGGTATTTATCCATACACAGTCATCCATGAATATATGTGTGTGCATTTGGACAAGTATCTTTATGCAAATATGTCACCACCTACTAGTATTGTAGGGTCTTGACTCCTAGATGGCATATCTTCTTGCCAAAACCCACTTAAACTCAGCCATTGAACAGCTAAATTAAGAAACTGTTGTTTTATGTATCTACAGCCCTACTCTAGTACTCCAGCCCGTCAGTACAAAGGTTAGATTGAGCAGCACCCTATGCAGTTCCCCAAAATGATATAGTTGAATGAACAGGCTGCTCACACCTTTTCTGGACTATGAGGCAGTCCTGCTACTCTCACATTACTACTTTATCGTATAGTATATATATTATACTATATATATTATTCATTATAAATTTAATTTATTGTTGTATGCAGCAAACATAACCCCCATTTTAATAAAAGGAAAAAAGAAAGTGCTAGACAACTATAGGCCAGTCACCTTCACTTTGTGGCAAGATCAGGGAGCAGATCCTACTTGAAACTATGATAAGGCACATGGAAAATATGGTGATTGGTGACAGCCAACATGGCTTCACTAAGGGCAAATTGTGCCTGATAATTTGGTGGCCTTCTGTGATGGGGTTATAGCACTGGTGGACAAGGGAGGAGCAACTGATGTCATCCACCTGGACTTGTGCAAATCTTCTGACACTGTCCAGCATGACATCCTTGTCTCTAAATTGGAGAGACATGGATTTGATGGATGGACCACTCAGTGGATAAGAAATTGGGTGGATGGTTGCACTCAAAGATTGTGGTTAATGGCTTGGGTGGAGACCAGTGGAGTAACTCAAGTGGAGACCATGTCCAAGTGGAGATCAGTGAGAAGTGATGTTCCTCAGGGCTCAGTGTTGGCACCAGCACTGTTTAACATCTTTGTTGGTGACACAGACTGTGGGATTGAGTGCACCCTCAGCAACTTCACCAGTGACACCATGTTACGTTGACATGCTGAAGGGAAGGGAAGTGCCATCCAGAGAGACCTTGACAGATTTGAGATGTGGGCCCATGCAAACCTCATGAAGTTCAGCAAGTCCAAGTGCAAGGTCCTGCACATGGGTCAAAGCAATCCCATGCACAAATACAGGCTGGGCAGAGAATGGATTGAGAGCAGCCCTGCGGAGAAAGACTCAGGGGTTGTTGGTTAACAAGAAGCAAAACATGATGCAGAACGGGCACTCACAGCCCAGAAAGCCAACTGTATCCTGGGCTGCATCAAGAGAACTATGACTATCAGGTCAAGGAAGGTGATTCTCCCCCTCTACTTTGTTCTCATGAGCTGTGTTCAGCTCTGGGGCCTCCAACATAAGAAGGACACAGACATGCTTGAGTAGCCCCAGAGGAAGGCCATGAAGATGATCGGGGGGCTGGAGCACCTCCATTACAAGGACAGGCTGAGAGAGTTAGAGAAGAGAAGGCTCTGGGGAGACCTTATAGCGGTCTTCCAGTACTTAAAGGGGACTCACAGGAAATGTGGGGAGGGACTCTTTATCAGGGATTGTAGTGATAGAACAAAGGGTAATATTTTTCAACTGAAAGAGAGAAGATTTAGCTTAGATATAAGGAAAACATTCTTTACAGTGAGGATGGTGAGACACTGGAACAGGCTGCCCAGAGCAGCAGTGGCTGCCCCCTCCCTGGCAGTGTTCAAGGCCAGGCTGGACGGGACTTTGAGCAACCTGGTCTAGTGGAAGGTGTCCCTGCCCATGGCAGGGGTTTGGAATTAGATGATCCTTAGATGGTCCTTTTCATCCCAAACCATTCTATGATTCTGTGATAAATTTTGTTACTTATTTTAATTGTGAATATATGGCTCAAGCTAGGGAGGTGATTTCATAAGCATAACTTTGTGCATTGAAGGAGTGGCATTGAGGGGGCAGGATAGCTGTGAGACGAACCTTTGCCTCGCAGCCCAAAGACAAGATCAAACAATAGCCATAATCTATAGCAATACAAAATACACACACACACAAAAAATGAGCCTCTTTCTGGTCCTCCTTCACTTACCACAACCCCACCATTTGCTTCAACAGCAGCCCTTAGAAAAAAAAATAAAACCAAAACCCAAACTATTTTAAGAAAGACTGTAAATCTCTCAAAGATCTATCAAAGATAGAGGATGTTCAGTCATATTTCCAGGATTAAGGGAACGGTAATCAAAGGTTTTATTAAGTGAGTCCTTAACCAATTAACGGTGCACTACAGCCATTCCAACTTTCATCTTTGCAAGCTCACAAATTTTGTCAGCAACAGTGAAATAGGACTCAGTTAATGACAGAGGTATGGATGAAAATTTTGTGACATGATGCACTGCTTTCAAAAAGTTAACAATATTATATTTTCCTGGACCATGGACATCTTTTGTAGATGTACACAAGAGCTGTGATATAACTTGCAATAAAGTATCTGAATAGCCTCAGAAGGCTTGACATGTTATTTCCTCAAAAGCTATGTGCCAGGCAGACAAAGGACATGAGCAAATCCTGCTACTCATATTCAATGGGACCTCTGTTGTCCTACAGTGCAAGAGGTAAATTATTCCTGGACAAAAGCAAAACACACACCAGCCTAGAATTGTCCTAAGCAAGATGGGATGTGAGGCATCTCGCTCAGGGCATAGAGTGGATGAAAGGTGGGAGGCTCTGGGCCCAAATCAACAGCATGGTTTCTCACCCAGAGCCCTTTTCTGGGCTTGCTTGCTACCTGGCTGGCTGTTTTCTGGCTCTCTCATGGATAACCATGACTATGCAGGTTTTGATCCTGGCTCTTCCCTCCCTTCTCATCCCCTTCAAGAACAGTGACTGACAGGGGATTGAAACCACTTACTATTCCTATCAAGGGACCAAAAGGAGAAAATACAGAATGTGATAGTCTCCTGTCCAGCCTCTGTCTCATAGCTTCTTTCTAAGGAGGAACTCCATTTTAAAGTCAGTGCTTATTCTTAAAATGCAGCTGTGCTGCCATACACAGGCTGTTATTAAGTCAGTTGCTCAAAATTAATTTTCCAGCGTTCTTTAATGGTTCTATGTGATCTTTATTCATTTATACAGCAAGAGAGTTCACTGTCCCTGACTACCTAGCAGAAAGACCTAAGCCTTCCAAATAGGCATTATGTATCTAATAAACTCTAGCTGTGAAAGAAAACAGGAAAAGAAGATCAGGGGCAAATACTAAACAATATCCAAATATAACAAAACGGGAAATAACATAGACAGATTTCACTGGCAAAGATTTTGTGCAGTCTTGGTTAAGTCAGAAAAAACTAATTATTTGTCCATGAAGGCTTGAAGTATGTAGTGTTTCTGCAATTCATCTAGGTCCTAAGCATGATTTTTAGTTATATGTGCTTGACTGAACTCTTGAAATAACTTTCTCCCTGAAAACACTTTTTTTTTTTTTTGTTCCAGAACATCTATTATGCAAAAATTTTCATCTACATCTGGGTGCAGTTTGCCTGGTTTTACTTTCTCGTTTATTTCCAGAAACTAGACACTATTGTACAGTAACCAGACACTTTCAGTCTCTGTCAAAAAGATCTTACAGTCAGTGGGAGACTGAGCTTAAAGTGTCCCAGTGAATGTGTTGGAGAGAGATGAACACACCAGACCACCTTTTTTTCCCCGACTTTATTTAGCTTCCACTTCCTTTTCCTGCTTGGATAAAGAAACTCTTATTTCCAACACCTTTGTCTCCTTAGACTCTCCACAGAGATTTGCAAATCAAACCACAGTAAAGACTTGTAAAATAATATATCGTATTTGAAACTTCTGATTTTTGAGAAACTGGGAACATATCTATTTTCTTCAGTGCACTCATTCAAGTGTTATCCAGCAAACTCTTCTAGTTAAATGGCAGATACAATACAATATATATTTTGAAATATCTCAAGGGACAGTGCAAAGCAAATGAGTAAACGTTCATTTTATCATGGATCAAAGACTTTACATGTAGCGTGCATAATCCACGTGTGCAGGCTAAATTAGGTAGTCCTCCACCCCAGGCTTGCATCTTAAATGCAAAGGTTTTTAAAAGGCAATACCATAGTGTTTTAATGTTTGCAATTCATGGAAATGGCACTGTTTCCTTTACTTCGAAGATAACTTTGGTGATACCAGTTAAAGCCAAGAAAGGCCATAATTTGCACATACATATAATATTTTCCCACTGAGGAGGAGATTGCTTCAAAGATATCATTCCTTATGATATACTTTCTAAAGTGTGCTGTAAAATTAATTTCCTATCCTCCCACTGCACGTGATCAGCCATCTCTGTTCTGTCTTTTCACAATGTGCAAACTTCATCGCTTTTTCTGCAATATTCTAGTCAGGTAATGCAAACTCCCATCCTTTCATCATCCTGTATATGGACATAGCTGCAATGGAGAAACAATAAAAATGTGCAAGACAGTGGAATTTTGGGAAACTCAGAAAGTCATCAAGTTAGGCTACCATATAGTCTCTCACACTGATGAATTACTTCTTGACAAACAGCATTTTACATAATCAAATCTAAGCAGATTATTAAGATTATTAAGTTATTTAAAAACTCATGGACTGACTGGGAAACCTGAAAGGAGAAGAATTGATGCTTAGATGTGTGGGCAATTACACCTGACAGTGGAGCTGGAGAGGCTTAATAAGAGATGATTTGGAGCTGGGTAGAGGTTTGGGTAGCTGGGTAATTCAGTCATTTGCATGGGTGGCAAGTGTGACAAAGAAACCCTTTTAAATTCATTGATTGCTTCAGCATTCACCTTTTCCTGCAGTGTTGGATCAGTTTCTTCAGGTTCTGCAGATGCTTCCTCGTGTCTGGACTCTGTCCAAAGAATTTACAGGGAATATCATAACACCAAGCAATGAAACTCCTTACACCCATTTGTTCAATTTGTTGCAGCTGGACTTTCAAGAAATAGTTCTGTTAATGTGTGCTTGAATGCCTGCAGGGTGTTTTGTAGCGAAATCAGCAGGCTGGGCTTTGTAATGCTTCTTGGATATCTTGAATCTCACTGAAAACCATTGCTCTACCCAGGATGAAACCAACTGCTTGCTGGTTGCAGCAGAAGCTCTAAGTAAAGGATTATTGTCCTTTCTAGTTTATATTCTTTGTTCTAGTCAATTATCAGCCTCACACCCTTTGCTTGCAACTAACAAATCAAAACTCTGTCTATAAACAATGTAAAAATCTATACTTGTTATAAACTTAAAAGAATGCTTTTCTTCCACCTTTGTTAGAAATATCCAAGATACACCTGGACATCCCTTTCAGAATGAAAAGGTTTGGGGTATGACATGCCTCAATACAACATGCTCTTCTAATGCAAATAGTACCAAGTACTAGCAGCAGAACATGCTTAGTTTTATCCCCTATATCATGTAGCTTAATTGTATGTTGTAATTTTAATACTTGTATTACTACTTTCCACTACTAGGATACACCTGAAGAATACTGATCAGAGACGCTCTTTACAAAACAGGATTTGTTCCACCTTCAGCTAGCACAGGATATGATCCCGGAAGAAATGGATGCGAACTTTATTCCTATTGCCCTTCTCAAACACTGTGGTGTGCTACACAGTGACCACTGGAGAGTTTATAGGTGGGCTGGGCTTTGATACATCTGGCCCCGTCCAAAGCAAACAAAAGTGCTCTCAGTCATGATAATAGTTCTATCTGCAGCATGATTTGCATACTTATTATCTGGAATTCTTTTTCTATAGAGTCCCTTGTAATCAACTGAGTGCTGTTAGAGGCTGCAGGATCAGCTGGCTCATCATCCTCCAGCAGTTCTCTCATTAAATACACCTCTGACCTAGAGGCCTATTC
Source organism: Athene noctua (assembly GCF_965140245.1). Classification (NCBI taxonomy): domain Eukaryota; kingdom Metazoa; phylum Chordata; class Aves; order Strigiformes; family Strigidae; genus Athene; species Athene noctua. Next base: position 41,759,434 of record NC_134041.1, read on the forward strand.
CTAGTGGGACTGAGACTCTCCAGCCAGTTAAATCACCTATCCCTTGGCTATAAATGCTGTGAAGACATAATTATAGGGATTAGACCGAAACCATTAATTTAGAGCAAAAATAATACTGTCTGTAAAGCTTTGAAGATTTAAATCCTCCAGACTGAGTAGCACAATCCTGGTAAAGCTTATGTTGTTGAACAATGACCTATTGCTGTGTCCAAGTCTCAACAGAGCATGCTCCAAAGCTGTAGTTGCTTTCCCACAATGGACTCTACCATCGTCTCATTGCATAATACCTTCAGCATGCTTAGTAAGCACATGGACCATGCTTATCTCAGCAAACAGCAGTTATTTAATACTAACTGCCTTTTGAAGATGAGGATCAGTTTATCTATGAAGGGAGCCTAATGTAACTGGATGTCTGAGACACTTGAGTTTAGGTGAATGAATCTATGCCACATACTGTGTGATCCCTTTATGGAAGACCAGTTCTGATATGACGGGATGAACGACCTTTTTGATGGCTTGAGTCTACCTTCTTTTACAGCTCACCTATTCAGGAAAATAGAATAATTGAAGAACAGAACATTAGCTTGTGTTCTTCAGTTTAGAAATAGGAAGAACCTCTAAACCCTATGATACTGCTATACAATCCATGCCTCTGTTCCTCAAAACTTGTGCTTTAGAGTGGTTTGCCCAGAATCCTTTAATGTGACAAGTAACATATGGTTCATCCTCTAAGAAAGTAATTGTTCTTTTGCTACACATCCACTGGCTTTTTTTTTTTTTTTTTTTGCTAGTCAGATAAAAACATCTGATGATAAATTGATAAATTATAGCCCTTTATCTCCTCGTTACCCTACACACTTAAAGATGTACTTTCATTTACCTTTTTCTTGATCACACAGTTTATTTAAAGAATTCCTGCTTGCATGCTCCTGATCCCTTTTCTCCATCACAGACATATCATCATCCAAGGAATCAATATAAAAAAATTCCTATGGGAATTTTGGTAGTAGCTCTACATGCCTCCCCTTATTTAAAGTATTTATTTAGGTGGAGGCCCACAATATGAATTCACTTAAGAACTCAGCCCATGGGGCATAGCTGAAGGAACGAATCTGTATTCCATGTTTAACTTAAAACTATCCTTAAATTTAATTACCTTGAATCCGCTGCTATGTATTTGGAGAAGTTAGATTTCACGTGCTCTGCAGATTAAAAAAAAAAAAAAAAAGTTGTAAAAATCCCACTTGACAAGACCAACAGAGAAATAAACATTGTTCAAGACAGTTAAGGAAGGGATGAGAGAAGGGGGTGGCATATGAACATCATTAGGAAGGGATGTGTTGGGGAAAGCAGTGTGGAGAAGAGAGATTAAATGGCCAAACATTAAAACAGAAAAGCAAAAGTGATATCTCAGAAAAGGAAACCAACTGAAAATACAAGGAGTGGGGGGAAAAAACGCAAAAGATTTCAGGACTGGTGCAGAATGATCAGGCCAAAACTAATGAGCTTTTTGTCAAGCTCAAAAATCAACAGATCTACCATGTGCTTCTGCAAACTGTGGTTTCTTTCCATAGCAAGGCGAATGACTTTTTATCAGATGTGTCACTTGGTGAAATAATTGCCAGCAATAATGGTGCAATAGCAGCATACTCAGAGCACAATTTATCCATGTCTATTCTATCTTTCAACTTCAAAGCCTCTACTGCCTCACAGATCACATCAAAATGACACCTCTATCGTTAATGACAGTGGTCTAATGCAATACAGAGAAGTCAAATCACTTCTCCAGATAGACAGAATGCTCTCATACAAAAACTAGGCATGTGCATAGGTCCTGACATTCATATTCAGATTTGTATTTGTGGGGAAGAGGGTGGGTTTGACATACAGATTTATTCATATTTGAAACAGCCTGATTTTATAAATCACAAAATTCACTGGAATTAGGAGGGTGGACAAAAGTAACATGCAGGGATTTAAGTAATGCAAAATGAATGCCTGGACGTAGGAAATTTCTGTTTGCAGAGCCTACAGCATAGGTTAGCTAGTGTCAGAGGTCAGAGATGCAAGTTGTCTTTAAAGAAACAAACAAACACATGAATGAACGAGTCAAATAAAGGCAAATGTACCTTAAAAAGCACACACTGTCCTTGTAGCCAAAACCACATACTTTCTGGATCTAGTAATAAACCAAGCTGCTGTGAAGCCCCTCCTGGTGGTCATCAGTCACGTAAAGAAGAAAGCTGGCAAACTACAGTTCTTAAAGAGAAAGAATTGTCTGTTTATATTCCAGTGCTGTTTGGAAATTACCATAGAACAATAAATATCTAAGAATGAAAAATATTTCTTTTGCTTTCGTAGTATACATAAACACACATGCAACCAACATAGTGGCAGGGACACCATTTGTATAGGTTTCATTAATATGTGTAGTTAAAAGACTTATTAAAAGGGTCCATTTCTCAAGTCAGTGACTCAATTTATGGCCTGAGGGTTAAGTAAAGCTTCAGAGAAAAAATTAGGTTTAGTAATATTGTCATATTTTTCCAACTTTGCCAATGGAAATATTTCCTGTAATGGCTGCTTTGGTGGAGGATAGAGACTTCACTATAGTGCATGTTTTCACAGTGTTTTATACCAAAAATAAGCAATAAAAAAAAAAATCCCAACAGTTTTCTCACACACACATTCCCCACCCACCCATCCCACCCCCCCAAAAAAAGGAAAAAAAAAAAAGTTTCTTTGGGAAAAAGACCAATTATTTTTAACAGATCTATTTTTCAATTATTATTGCTATTCCACAAACATGGTAAGGAGGACTTAGTTAAAAAGATAAATAAAGGAATGGAAAAAAAATTGAAAAGAAAAAAAAGTTTTCAAACCCCATTTTTCAGTTTAAGCGGTGATTAATGGTGAAAAGAAAATGTTCTTCCATGGCCTTTAGCAGCTTACTGCTATTTGAATAGTGTATACTGACTGTATGTTGCTGTGCTTTGTTTTGTGCGCTGGTGGCCTTGTCATTTATTGATTGTAGACATATTTGAGAAATCTAACTTGAAAATCAGTACTGTGAATCAGATTTTGATCTCAGCCAGGGAACCGTAATACTTCCATGAAAGTGGGTCACAGGGTGGGGAATTTTAGAGGTACAGAGAGGCTATGTACATTTAAATACAGTGCACTGCCAACTTCAGTGATTATCTAGTGGTTTTTTGCTTTGTTGGGTTTTTAAAAATTATTTATCTCAAAGTTGTGATAGGTAGGAGAATGATTGACACCCTTCCAGTTCTTGTTACCCTCTTCAGCAATGGAAATAAATTACGAGCAGCATTCACTACTTGTGTCCAGATTGCCAAGTAAACCAGAACAAAGTGGACCATACATATGTTTATTGAGACATATATGTATGTATAAATATATACAAAATGAAATTAGTATGCCATTTCACACAGGCTATCAAACAGGAAGGAAATTTGGTTGCTTGATGTAGAAGAGAGAAAACAGAAACTAGCAACACAGAATGAAAATTTTGTTGTAAGCCCCTGGGGCAGGGGCTGGAATTCTGTTAGAGTCTGGGACTGTTGGAGTCACTTTTGGCAGTAGTTACTTTAGTTAGGACTATTATATGTAAGCAGCTGAAATTATGAAGCTCGGAGCGTGGGTTTAGTAAAGGGTGATTGCAGAGGAGGAAGGAATGAAGGGGGCAATAGCAGCTTACTTTCTAGGCCTTGCTTTGGGATAAGGAGGAGGGAATTAAGTGAGGGGTTGTTAAAAAATAATGATTAAATACATGTTGATTCTGTGGCTGGGAAGCTGGGGAGATGAAGAGTGACTGTGAGCTTAGGGTGAGGTCATCTTTAAAATGTAGTTATATGAAATGAAAACTGGAAACAAACTGTGGGTGGATGATGCAAATGGAGCAATCAGTCTGGCAGTATTTGTTAGTATTATATTGTGTCTTGCCAGACATGTCTTCACGCTATATGAAGAATTGTTTATGAAGACTGAGAATGAAACAATTTATTTCTTCAAATAAATAGATGCTTCCATGTACCTTCTTCAGCAGTAGTGACACAATTTAGTTCTTTGCCAACACTTTCTTCACTTTCTAGACCAGTTGTCAGCTGTAGTATTGAAGAAGCACTAGGACATACTAATAAGGGGTTTTTTTTGTTTAATACTCTTACTTTCAAGTGAACTTACTTGTGCAACAATTTTTATGAAGTCTTAATTTTGCATTCTGCTTTGTGTTAATTTATGTCCATGACCACAGACCCTTTCCTCCCCCTTCCAGAAGTCCAATCTAATTCATGTTACTGTATAAAAGTTGGAAACAGCTCTTTTATCTTTCTATGCATAGACGCCCCTTTGTCAGAAATAGCTCCCCATTGTGCTCTGAAAGGTGAGTAGAGCAGGTTTCTCCAAAGTTGTCATGATCATTACTTTGCTGTCAGTAAAAATTTTTGGTGTAATTTTTTTTTCTTAAACTGATCTACACTTGTATTGTAACAAGACTGCCTCGGCTTCCTTTTGTTTTGTTATTTGATTTTACTTTATTTATTTATTATTTTTTGCCTGAGTTAGCTTATCTTCTATCCCAATTTTTTATACCTGTTTCATCAGGAATAAGTACCAAAGCAGGCAGTTGGAGTTGCAACAGAAGTCTTTTCTGAGCATTTCCAAAAACCACAGAGTGGTAAGGGTTTTTACTATCCCAGAATGCAGTATTATCATACAAGTCCTTCTTTCTTTCCAGTATCTATCATCATATTACTGAGAACTAATTAAAAGATTTCCATATAGACCTGCTGGGAAACACCCCCGAACAATGCTGTCTCCAAGAAATATACAACTCCTTTCAATTCTCCATAAAGACCTGCCCTCCTGTGCCTCTTGACCTAGCTAATTGTCACTAAGCAGATAATTGAACCTGAAATAAGAGGCCACACATAAAAGCATTAAGTAAAGATCTTAAATTGTTTTATCTTTGATTTAATTTATTCAGAGACCCCTGGTAACCTAAAACCTCTGTTTTCTCACAGGTCAGGAATGGCACACGAGGAATTATTGGTAGTTTCTCCCAACTGCCCTGCCAACATGGTTCATCTCCTACCCGTAGTGAATGTTGTCTAAGGCCAAAGCAATAATTTGCCTGTGTGGTGTTTCATACTCAGTTTCTAATTTAACCTTCATATGCTCCCCACACTGACACGGTATTACTATAACATTAGTTCACTTCCAACGGGATTGTGCTCATCACACCATTCACACCATTTGTGAAACAGTGGTGGTTTACCATCCACCGTTATCATCCTGTGTAAATGCTGAGTAGTAAACTTAAAGGAAAAATCTGTCTTCCCACACCCATGCCTTCTACCTATTGTAAAATGATTTTCCTGTTTGTTTATATATATAAGTAATATATATATTTATGTTTTTTAATACAGAAAAGCTTTTACTTAAATAGACAACACCAAAAGTCCAGTTGCAGACTTTCTATGAATTTTCAGCATGAAGTTCTCTGGATAATGATTACATTAAAATGCCCTACAGTTTTAATGCACAAAAATTGCTTTCCAAAGAACAGAAATAATCAACAGGACTGCCATTTTTTCCTCATTAAAATTCATAACATTCTGGCTAAACCTGTACAACAAATGCAAAATCTCTTGTCCTGAAAGACACTGCAACAACGTGTAAAAGCATTCTGAGTTTTGTACACAAAAATTTGCATTTGATATTCTGCTCTGGTTTTGGCTGGGACAGAGTTAATTTTCTTTCTAGTAGCTGTTACAGTGCCGAATTTTGGACCTAGTATGAGCGTAATATTGATAACACGCTGATGTTTTAGTTGTTGCTAAGTGGTGTTTATACAATGTCAAGGATTTTTCAGTTTCCCATGCACTGCCAGTGAAGAGGTGCACAAGAAGTTTGGAGGGAGTGTGGCCAGGATAGCTGACCCTAACTAGCCAAAGGAATACTCCATACCATAGGATGTATATAAACTGAGGGCAGTTGGCCTGGAGGTGCTGATTGCTGCTCAGGCTGGGCATCAGTCAGTGTGTGGTGAGCAATTGCATTGTGCATCACTTGTCTTTCTTAGGTTTTAATTCTCTTTCTTTTTGTTATCTTCCTTTTCATTACTATTATTATTATGACTGTTATTTAATATTTTTCTTCTATTTCAGTCATTCAACTGTTCTTATCTCAACGCACAAGTTGTTGGTTTTTTCCCTGAATTTCCTCCCCGTCTCTCCTTGGGGGGGGGGGGGGGGGGGGGGGGGGGGGGAAGAGGAGTATCCCTAAATACAGAAATTGAGGAATAAGGGCCTGATCTGAAACTTTGGGAAGGTTAGATAACATCTGTCTGCCCCTTAGGGCAAAATTCAGAACACTGCTGGACTCCTTACACAGAGTCTGTCTTTTTTGTATAACCATTTGACTGGACTTCAGCAACTTCTGCATATTTTGTTCATTTTTTTATATTTATTCATGCAAAGACCCACTCTTGTACAATAAAATGGAGATTTAATGACTCATTATCCTATCAACTCCGAGTTCAGTTTTCCCTGTAGGTCAGAAAATTCTGTATAAAACTGCACAGCAGAGGTGGCTTACATGAATGGAAGTGTCTCTCTGTGTAGCCACTCTTATTTATGCTCACTGCCTTTCTACTGTTTCTTCAAGCATTAAATGTTGAGTTTTCTTCAAAGGAGTGGCCATCAGTAGCTGCTGAAACAAGTATATTTTTATCTATTTTTGGTTCTGGATTACATTTATATTAAAAGATTACTGTGCAAAAAACCTACTAGATGTAAGTTCTTCATAGTAGCAAGCACAGAAATGTTTTTCTTCTCACAATGACTTTGTAAGAAGAAATACTGCTAAAACCTGTGTCCCATAATCATCCAAGGACCCTAACTAAAAAGTGCTTTTAGAAAGTGCAAAGATGTAATAGTCCCAAGATGAATCTGCTCTACAGTTCCATTTTTTGCCATACAAACGTTTGGGAGCTTATCATTGAAGCCACATTAGTCTTGATTTAAGGTCTTTTGACACATTATTACAGCACACTGCCATCACTTCACACCTGCCATTCTGTCAGTCAGAAGACAGGGAGGGGAAACAATTTTGATGTCAATCAACAAATCCTTTGGGAGGTGTAACCTGTTAAGACATATTACCCTTTGCCCATTGCGATTTACAGGCTTTGAATTTAAAGGACATATGCCAGAAATAATTAAAGACTAATCTTTACTGTACTCACTTATGAATGAGGGCATTTAGCACCACCAGCGCATTTATAGTGTCTGGAAGAAGAAAGAGAAATAAGAGCTGAGTGTGGTACTACTATTCTTTCCGTTTCTATTAATCAGTTGTTCTGACTGGATGTTAAAATCCTCTGCCCTCATGGAACAAATATTTAGAACAGTAGCCATTACACTTGTATTAATGCCCTAGCAAAGTGCAGATGATTACAGCATGATGCAAGGTCTGTAACACTGTTTATGAATCAAGACATTGTTTTAAAAATAGAAACAATGACATGAAATTATTGAAAAAATAATCTAGCAAAATAATTATTAAAAAAAAAAAAAAATCCTGTACATTTTAGCGGCTACAAAAAACAGTCTCAACCTGGAGAATTACAACTTACATGGACATGGCTTTGGATCACCTTGCAACTATTCTGTTTTAATATACTCAAAGGCATCAAAGGAATGATGTCAACCTCAAAATCTGAATTCAGGACCTGAATTCTGAGCTGAATGAGACTTTTTTCTTCCCCAAGCTAGGTTTTCAGAATGACACAGAGGAAAAGAAGCATTTATACAGCCTACTTACTACTGTTCACAACTCATCTCTGAAAGCAACATCTTGTCCTTAGACTGACCCCAGAGCTACAGCTAAAGGAAATAGCTACAAAACAAGAATAACTATGGAGTAAATAAAACAACAGTCAGGGACTATATATCCCAGAGAGAACTAGAATTAAAAAAATTAATTGTAATTTTTCTTTTACACTGTTTCACGGTATTACTATACATACAGCTTGTTTTGGCTAGAAATGGGATGGAACCGTGGAAGCTTTGACTTGCAGTTGCTACCACATGTTACTAAATCACTACTGGGGAAAAGAGTTTTGGTAGCTAATCTGAAAAAAATTTAGTCACATTGTTCAATAAGCAAACCCTATGCTATTCATCACTGAACTAGAACAAGAGATATTCCTTTCCTCTAAGGAAACATGTTATTTTCTAAATCTTCCTGCCTTAAGTCCCTCATTATACACACATGCGCACACACACACACACACGCACTGTAAGAGATAAGGTGGAGTTAGGGAGAAGAAAGCAGTTGCTCTCAACTGTGCCAGAGACCTTTAGAGACTAATACATCACCTTCCTAGAGAAGCAAGTACAATGTGACATGCTTTATTGATAGATAGTGTGAGTATCAAGATCACACAAGTGATCAGGAGACATATAGTACCCTCAATTTGTATTACCAAATCATTTTGATCAGGAGGATAGAGATTCACACATGGGCAAAAGCTTTATGCACACATTTGTTTATTAATTTGAACTGAGGGAATGGAAGGGCTAAATTATTTTTAGCTGGTAATAATGACAAAGGTATGTACTGGTAACTGTTAATTTTCCATTTCCTAAAATATGTGAATCTTCTTACATACGAAACACTATGCCTTTTCAGCTCTCATAATTCAAAGAGGTACTCTGAGAAGGGTGGGAAGTTGAAGAGAGGGAAATAGGAATGAGAGGTGCATTTTGATTTACCATTTTACACAGGCAGGAAGAGAACAAGTGCTTCTTCAGCATGTCTCCCCTCCCTTTTAAATATGCCATCTGTCTGACTAAATACAATTTGCTTCTTTTCACATTTTCATGGTACCTGAGCACCTCTAGCTATTGCATTTTCCCCCATCTGCACTGCTTTTCACTCTCTCTGAGAGTGGCTCAGACATGACCATGTCAGCCAGTCCTTTTGCCTCAGATTCAGCTTGCTGTGGCATTCATTAACTTAACATACAGCATCAGCAAACTGTAAACTATAGTGGAAGTGAAAAATAGTGCACCAGTTTTTACACAAGAAGCCAAGACCTTCTAGAAAAGACCAGAATTGCTGATTTCAGGAAACATCAACACTCCCAGCCACACATAAACCAGAAGCCGCATACCTATATCTAATAACTTGTCTCATATTTTGAGGTAATAATAACATAAAAGAAGCTGGGTGTTTCCTGCTGGCATCTGATGGCCAATTCTGCTTTTGCTTTCATAGGAGTAAAGCAACACTGGCAATAGAGTAAAGCTGGTAGAAAATGTGAATCAGTCTCCTAATTTGAAGCTGGTCAGAATAGAACCTTGTCAGTCTGGAAGACTGTCGAATATGCTGTGACATTTAATCAACTGTTTGACTACAGGCTCACCTCTAGCGTCTGTGCTGAAGTGAACATGATTCTCCTCACCTTGCTTCACATCACACATCACTTTTCAGTGCACTGCTGTAGAAAGCTGGGTTATAGGTTTGGGTTTTTTTCCCCCTAAGAGGAACACAGTAACAGAGGTCAGCTACAGTCATGAATTTTATGAAAGGTTTGCTGGGAAACCACATTAAATGGCAACATCAGTCCATACATCAGCTCTGCAGTGCTCTTATTCCAAGACTGCAGCTGAGTGATTTGCAATGTACTTGGATTTCCTGGCCATCATTTTCAAGCAATGTCATCTGCCTTGATATCAGACACTTCAGCTGCACCAGAATCCACCCAGCTATTCATGATAAATTTCCTTAAAAAAAAATCTTCACCAGAAGCACACTCCCCAGATCCCCAAACTCCAATCTTGGAAAGCCTTGGATGTAAAATCAGGCACGGACACTTCAAAATACAATAAAGGTTGGAGAGGAAAAGCTGAGAACAAAATTACTACCCCAGGATTCAGAAATGTAATGACTTCAGATTCAAAAATTAAACAGGACAATTTCCTCCTATTTATTGTTCGGGGTAACCTATTCTTCATTTAGAGCAGCCTAGCAAAATCATGCAAAACAAACATTTGTACACCTGAACACTGATAATCCCAAAAATCTCTATCACTGTCTCAATCAAGAGAAGCATATATTTTAGGCAAACAAGCAAACACTATCTAGCATTATTATTTCCAGTGTATAAACCTCTAGATCAGAGGTCCACTACATTAGCAATTGTGCATGTGCACGTTAAACAGAAAGCTAGATCTAGCAGAGCTGACCCTATGTTCAGATGTTGCTGTGATCCTAATCTTGCCATTTATGATTGCTATTAAAGCATAAGATGAGGTCTGTATCATCAGTATGGCAAATATAACGCTGTTTGTTAAGTTTTTGAAGGAAAATCAACACTAGTGATTTTTTTTCCCCGACAATATTTTTTTTTTCTGGCAGTAATATTGCCTCTATTCCCATCATGATACCACATATTTTCTTTTGTGTTTGATCATATTATTGATATTGGATGCCAGTAGATGTTTTAGTATTTTAAAATATTTGGTTGCAGAAGTAATGTCATGTCAACCACATCACTTTTCAATATAAAAATGTGCTAAAACAACAGGACTCTTAGTCCCTTCTGAGAAAAGGGTTACCCAAAAAGTAACAATAAACACTCAAAATTGATATAATTTTTGGTAACATTTCCACATCATGGAAAGTGTCTCTATCACCATGAGTAAATGTAATGAAAGTCTACATTCCAGTAGGAGTACTACTTTAGATATTAGTCTGCAATATTTATGGAGATCTTCCTTGCACCTTGGGCACTGTCTTGGACAGGTATTCAAGAGGGTTCTCCATGAAATTTGCCATGTACCTTACAGACAAACTCATTATTGTAACTGCAAACCATGATGTATCTAATGGTCATGTTCAATTTAGAACTGTTGTTCCTCATGCTGCAATGCAAGAGACATCAGAATCTCTTTCATCTGTTCAAAAAAAATTTTTTTCACCCCAAATCTCATGTTTATTTTAGTTTGCACAGACTAAGATGTGTCTGTCTCTCAGGACATGGGACAGTCCAGAAATTCAGCTGAAATCTTGGTAGTAAAAATGTATTTTTAAAAGCCAGGAAGATGAACTTACCACAAGCCTACATAACAAAAGTCCCAAAAGAGTGAGAATCTCTCAGAAGATGTGTTAGCTGGGTATTGCCATCCTGAACCACTAGAAAGCACACAGAAGACAGAAAGCTTGACCCAGGAGGCACTGAAAGCATAGAGGAATACTAGAGGGAGGAGTGCCATATGCAAATCAAAAGTCTCAAGAAGGGAAGGAGTTAATTATTCTCACAATTTAGGAAGCCTGTTCCCAAAGCAGCTTCATAAATGTCAGATGTCTTGCAACAACAGCAATAATTATACATTAATGCACAGCCCTCCTGATTTCACTTACAGATCTTTAGGCCAGAAATCTGTGTCTGCAACTCAAAGGAAACAGAACGCAATGTTGCAGCTGTGATAGCAGAACAGCATTTGGCCCAGCATTTAGGAAAGTGCTGAATTTTGTTTCCTTATGCAAGAGAGAAAAAGGAGAAAGGCACCCAATAGCTATGGACCCTTAACAGCTGGGAGACCCTTAACAGCTATAAGGGTGTTCTCAGTCTTCCTGCACCCTGCTTCCACATACATCATTTCTGTTGCAGATTTTCCAATAATCACTGTCAGTCCCTACAACATTACATACTCTGAATCAAAGCTGCTTTACCAGAAGGACTTAAGTCGTCTGTTATCTCCACCTGGTTAGGGAAGCACTCTATATCCATGACAGGGAGAAACTGTACCACTGAACTTAACCCCTGTTAAGAGTGTGATGATCATGAAACCCTACTTCTAGTAGACACATTTGCAGCCAGGGTTTACTGACGCACCTTGATTTTATTCCTAAGTCTCCACTTTACTTCACTGACTAGGCACTCAGTCTACAGAATGTCTACCCACTAGGACCAAGAAGACTGTGAGTGATTGAGCACAGTTGACTTGCTCAGTATTTAAAAAGTAAAATTGTACACAGAATTACAGCAGTAGATAAGGTAGCAAGAACGGTGAGCTACATCCTTAAAATAAACACATATTTTTTACCTGATATCTCATTATCTCATCTATTTATTCTAAGTGAAATAGCCCTACTACAGGAGTAGGAGTTCAAAATGGCAGCCAAGGACACTGAGGCCGTTGAATGAAGAGGTTGGTAAGACAGTATCAAAAATCACATAAGCCTCTTTTCCATTTATACCTTAAGAAAGTTTGTATAATGAGGAACTGATTGGCTCAAATCTTATCTGTATCCTAGTCATAGATCAAAAAATATCAGGAAAGGATTAGCTGACCTCTTGACACTTCTGGTAAAGATTAGGAGCAAGTGTTTACATGAGAAGATTGAATCTGACAGTGTTATTTGAGCCAAAACCAAAGGAACTTTTACAGGAAATTTCAGTGCATCATACCATTTCTCAGATGTTAAACTGTAAGTCTGAGTTCCTTCTAGGTCATATTAGACCTAGTAGTTCTCCAGTGATGCCTGACAGGCACCCAAAAACTGAGTTCTTGATGTGAGTTCAATGCTTAAGGTAGAAGACTCATTAGAAAATGTCCACTAGAGAAAATACTACCTTTGGTACTTGTTAGTTGTACTACACAGCAAGGAAAAGCCCCAAAAAATAGGCTTGGGAAGAAAGACAGATTTCTCTTTTCACCCGTTCTCAACTCTCTACTTGACAAAGAGGACAAACTGATAGGGCATCTACAGAAAAAAACCCACCAACTGTCTCACTTCTCTTTACATTATAGCTATTCTACAGAGCTAGAGAAATGCAGTCTCCAGCACTGTTGTTGGATGTTTTTTGCAAAAGAAAAAGTAAGTGTGCACATCCATAAATTTCATCACTAGAAAAAGTTTAAGAGTGCTGTCACCTTCTTCATTGTATATATAGTTTGGTAAATAAGGAAGAGAGACCGTGCTCTTGGCAAAACCATTGGGCATTCTGCGCTCAGCCTTCTCTCCTGAAATAAAATACAGTGCTAAGTTTTTCACATTGGTTGTTTGATGTATGGCTCTGTTCTACCTCATCATTCTAGTATGATTCAACAAACATTAGAGAGAAATTCTTCTGTTTAAATCCTTTACTGCAACAGAAGTAAATATCTTACTTTTAGAAAACACATTTCTTAAAGATAAAATACAATTCTACAGTACTCTTTCAGATAGATTTGCCATAAGTCAGATACCCTTGTTCAAATAATGGACTATGAACCTAATTTATCTTGTGCCTTCAAGAAGTACAGAACTTGCTCTTATTAAGGTGCTCCATTATGAGAGTCTGTGACTGATACAGTGAATTGTTTTTCAGCTGTGCTGTGGTTACCATTACGTCTTTTAGTTGAATGAAAAGGCATTTAAGGAGGAAAATATTTAACAAGAGACCAAAACAAAATGATACGATTTTAAGGACAGATCATGATTACAATGACATTTAAACTGTTGTTCAGCTGAAATAAAATAACAACATAGAGCTGCATGGGACTCTGGCAAGGGTGATGGGATCAAACCTATTAACTTAGGAGGAAAAAACCCACTTCATGCTGTAATAATACCTCTGAATCAAGAACATTTCTTTTTCACTTCCTTTTCACTCCTTCCTAAATTACAAGTGCAAAGGGGAGAAAATATAAGTTCATTTTTCAGATGAGCTGACCAAATCTATAGCTGGATGACTCAATGTGATTTTCTAATCTGTTTTTCAGAGAAGTTTTCTTCTAAATTCCAGAGTTTTAAATGTATAATTCAAATTTGGGGTAAACTACTTCAATGCATAATAAATCCCAGAAAAACTAGCTGAGTTCTGTTGCTTAGAGGATACAACTCAGTCTATGTAAGGAAACAGTCTTTGTGCTATGCACAAATATAATATATATATGACAGTACTGGTAAGTACACTATAGTGTAAAATAAGTAAGTGAAAGGAAATAAAAGCAAAGCTGTGAAAGGCACTAATAGTAGCTGTTCCTGTTAGAATTAGACTACAATGTAGATCTCCTTAGGTGTAGATATCTAAGATTATTTTTTTTTCCCAAAGCATCATGAAATTATGCCTAATTATTGCTCTTCAATAGATTGTTCCAGCAAGGTACTTACAAGAATTGATGTATCTAATACTATTTCTAGGTCTTACTCTGTTTGCTTGTCAACACTGACTTCACATTTAAGTGTTGTTTGCTCATTTAATTTTATGTTAGTGTGAGAAATTGGACCAAACCGGGTCTGAGCAGATTGAAAATTTTGATGATTCAAAAGTTATGTCCAGGTGCAACTTGCATTCATATCTGGATTAGTCTGTGCTGCCTTTAATGACACTGCTTAATATCTTTCCCAGAGCCTTATAGGAGGGATTTTTGGAAGAGACAGCAGAATTGGAGCTTCTAATTTTTGCTTCTAATTCCACTGAAGGCAATAAATACCAATTCAATAGAGTTCTATCTGAAACTTTCTTTCCTTCCTTTAGCATCAGTATTCCTGTGAAAGCTAGCTACAGTGCACTTATTAAATTCATTTTTTTTCTTACAAAACAATAACTGAAATGGTATTTAATGAACAAATCTCACCATCTGCCCTTACAGGGCATATCTTTCCTGAACAATTTTTCTATACTTTAATGTAAAGTCTAGAAAAGCCTCTTCTTGTTCTTTCCATCCTCTCCCAGCCCAAAGTTCCACCCAAGTTGTGAAGTTGGTCTGTTCTTCACCATGAGTAGGGGTCATGTAGCACAGTTCTTAATGACTAACAGGCTTTCAGGTTTATCAAAACATGTAATTTTCTTAAAAAAACCCCCATATTTCAAAAAGCTCAACTCACAAAACCATTGAGAAGAGTTTCTCTTCATAGATCCTTAACCTGAATTGCTACAGAGCAAGCAAAGGGGAAATTAATTGTGATTGCAAAAGCGCCATGGGACCAATTCACATCTGACATGAATCAACTTCCACTGCAAGCATGAGAGTATCTCAATGAACACTGGATATGGTATTTTACAGGGAGTAGAAAGACCTTTTAAAATTATATTCCTACATGAGATAAATAATTTAAAAGTTGGAGCATTAGTATAAAAAGGAACTACATAGCTTTAGTCAGAAAAAATGCCTTTTTTTTTTTTTTTAAAAAGAAAGTACAGATCAAAGTAGTGAGGGACAAGCTGAAATTTTATTTACCCTTATTTACAAAAGGATACATTTAAAATGAGTTTTCTAATTATGTAGGCATATAATACACTGATGTAGTGGTTGTTAAATCTCACAAATTAAAAGGCAAAAGCTGAACTGCAACCGAGTTTTTAAAGCAGTCTCGGAGCTTGGAGAATTCATAAACCAAGTAAACCTTCTGACATAACTATAAAATGTGGTATAAACCCTAGGAAAAAATAGCCATCTTGAAAGGGTAACAGCACTTTTATGAGAATTTCAACTGCACCATGGCAACATCAACCCGTCAAAGCAAATGAAGGGCAGTAAAAGTAAAATTAAAAATGATGAAGGGGACACCAGCTTGCTAACAGCTTTCCAAGCTGTAAAGCTTTCAAATGTTATCTCTTCATTGGTTTGTTCAATCACACATGCCGGTTACCAAGCTTTATCGTATTATGTATCTTTCCCATCACTGCAGGCTGCCAGGTTTTGACGAACCTGTGCATTAAAAAAAAATAAAAATTCCCTATTGGTGCACACCCTTCCTTCTTTCCCCTTATTGGTTCTTGTATACTGGTGCCAATGGTGACACCTCCTGCTATTAACTAAAGCTAGAAAAATGATGAGAGTTAGTTCAAAGGATTCTTAGCTACTTCAGCTTCCCATTCCTCTGTCCTCCTTGCTCCACCCACATGCACCATAGTCTGTCCCCATGGCTTTCAAACCCCAAACTAGGGGAGGCTGTTCTCACAGGTGTGTCACGTACCACAGTATCTACTCCTTCGGTTTCCTCTCTTTAAATGTTCTATCAATGGTACAAACAAACAGCAATTTATTAATTCACAACTCATTCATTGCATTGGTAGTCAATTTGTTGAACTATAATAGTCAGTTCCTTGAAGCATGTTAAGATACAGTTTTTATGTAAGACTCAAATGCAAATGCAGTCCCATGGAGCATATGTATCTAGTCAGAATCTCATTCTTCCTGTATAGGCCTTGGTAAAGAAGTAAAAGATTCATCCCTGTGATTCATTTAATAGTATCACATAATAAATATTTCTGTCACAGCTTTCTGACTGGGCTTTTGCTTCTATGATTCCTCGCATTTTTTATTAGCTGCAACATGACTCATGTTTTAATAACTTTCTCATTTAAAAATGGTATTAAAACATAAACATTGCATATATGTTTCACTGTCATTAAAAAGATCTTATATAGAAAAGGATGTGTGTTAAAATAGAACATTAATAAAGTTTTAATTAGAAGGCTTTTTAATTAAAATCAGTCATTAGAGGGCCTTTACCTTTCAAAATAGAGGATTATTAAAATTTAGATTTCTCAACCTGTACATGTGACAGCTCTCTTTTGGGGCAGAAAGTCCTTGGATTCTTTCATATTTAAACTGTCATTAATGGAAAGGACTTGTGATTAAGCCATTGCATGTACTATATAGCACATGGTCTATTTCAAGCCCAAAACAGAAAGGTATCTGACAATGTAATCTTTAAATATGAACAATATTAGATTTCTTAATTCTAACAATATTAGATATGGTAATTCTAACAATTAATTCTAAGAGAGAGAAAATTTTTGATGTTTTCTCCAACCTGTCAGATCAGTGTGACTACCATGGCAGGGTATGAACGACTGCAAAAAGAAATACTGCATGTTTGCACAACCCACTGGGACAAAAATGGTCTTTTTTTTTGATGGTCCTACAAAGTGATAACATGGGACCTACAAAAAAATACATTAGTTGTAGACATATAAGAAAAGAATGCAAAGTAGGACTGAAAGTTTAGAGTAGGAGTTCTGCCTCACTGAACTTTGCCAAACTGAATTTTACCATATAACATTTTCCTCAGTGAAGCACTGATTTTTCTAGTGCAAATTAGAAAAAAAAAAATTATCATATCTAAAATAGCTGATATTTTATGTCTATGCAGGTTGGATGTTGTCTTGTCAGTATTTTGGATTCACCATTGATAAGCATAAGAAGACATCTGGGTGGACCAGGATCTGCTCTCCTTCATCATCATTCTGCCTCAGCAAGAACCTGAGAGCACCCCTTACTATGCTTGCCACTGTTCTGAGTATGCCCTATCAGTTAGCCTAGACAAACCTCTATAAAACTTCTGCAGTTATTCAGAACTAGAGAATGGTTCCAGAGATCTGAAAGGAAATTTCCTTTAACAAGTTACTAAAGTTAATAGAAGTTTGTTCATATCAGTGTATTTGGATCAAAAAAAGTAAGGAAAACCTATTGTAATCTCTATAGTCTATCCAGAGGTAAAATTTCCAACTATCAGTACACAGTCAGCATAGTATTTCTTGATGGTGACTAATATTCCAGGGAGGGTATTTAATGAATGTTAATGAATGTTTAATGAATTAAATTAATGTTTGCAACTGCTGCAAAATACATTCAGGAATCTGTTTCTTTCTAGTTTTCCTTAGACTTCAAATTAGATAAAATTCAACCACTTTTTTACAGAAGCTTATTACAATCTTGTCCAAAGCCACAAATTTTAGTATTTTACAATATGCTTTGAGTAAAACAATGTTTTTTAAAAATTAATAGCTTAGAGATTAAACTGTCTTGAGAAAAAAGCACGTTTGTTCATTACCGTTAGTAAAACAGATTTGCTCTTTTGCAAGTGCCTATACTATCTACAGAAGTGAAATTTATTTTCAAATTTGGAGAAGTCAAACCTATTTATAGGTTTTTTCGTATGAATGTTTTCTCTATTGTTGAACAAGAGAATGAACTCTTTGTGCAGATGACCAGCTTCTTCTTCTGGACTGTTTGCCTGGAGAATCATCTGTCTTCTGTTTCTAGTGAACAGTTTCTAGGATTGAACTGTGCTTCTCAGATAGAATTCACACAACAGAGTTAATGCAGTTTGGACTGATCAATTTGATGAAACTCGTCACTGGTGA
This sequence comes from Athene noctua, assembly GCF_965140245.1. Lineage (NCBI taxonomy): Eukaryota > Metazoa > Chordata > Aves > Strigiformes > Strigidae > Athene > Athene noctua. Next base: position 41,777,609 of record NC_134041.1, read on the forward strand.
TGACTTCACAGATGTCTTTGTTCACCCAGCATATTTTCTACGCAGCGTCTGGGTTCATACAAATAAAGATAACTGAAGGTAGCAGACTGTTCAAGCAATCATGGGAGAAATGTCAATGATTGCTGAACCTGAGAAAAAGGATACTGATGGAAAGCTCTTTTGAGATTATTGCTTATTCATTGCACCTAATAGTTGACATTAGACATTCCACTGAGCATGGAAATGAGTGTTGTCTTTTTTTTTTTTTTTTTTTTATGGAACCGGCAGAGACTCCTGCAGCTTCTTTGTCAATCAGTTCAGCACTGAGACAGCCACCTGAACCATTTAAAAGGTTGGTGGCCATAGGTTGCCAACCCATGCTACATCTGAGGGATAGGCACAGAGGAAGCTTGTAGCAGTTTGTCAGCATACAGGCTTCTCCAGATGCACTGGAATCACAGATGAGATGTAAGCTACATCTGCTGACCTTCAGCCTCAGGAAACACTTGATTCAGTTTTAGTTGGGCTGATTTTGTGTGACCAGGACCCATAAAAGTCTGTGGCAGTCTCTGGACTCAGTGTCCTGCCAATTTTGTCTGGCCCATTCTTTGTTTTTCATGGTACTAAAGTTCATGAAGCGCAGGCTTTGAACCAAGAAAGCTTTGATGACTATTCCAGCAGTTGCTACCTATCAAGGAAACAGGGTCTTGGTTGCCTGAAGGGAAGATGGGGTCATTGCCAAGGGACTCCAAATACTTTTCTTGTAAAATTTATAAACTTGAATGAATTCAGCTGTCAGTGTATATTTTTTCACTGGTCTTAATTTGCTATTGCAGGAAACCCTATAACTGTTTCTACTGCCGCCCTGGAAATACTACTCATCAGAGCTTCATTCTAGCTTCATTCTGATACCTTACAGCGTATCTATTTCAGAGTTCTGAGCCATGGATAGAGGGTATGGTTGCATCAGCTCCTGGTGAGACAGTGTCCACACTGTGTAAATGCATGAATAGGACAGACTTAGATGTCCAGAAACTGTATTTGCTTTCTGTCCAAACACAGAATTGCTCCTCCTAGACATCAGTGGCAATAAAATAAATGCTATCTTAGGCTCAGAATTAGCATCAATTATTTGTTCTGTCACACTTTTCAGGACTTTATGGCTCATGTTTTTCCTTATCAGTGGAACCAGTAAAACCAGTGGAAAGGATTACACATTCAGAAATGTGAAAAAAAAAATAAAAATCAGTCATATTCTATATTAAGTGGAGATTCATTATTCATGACTTCACACTCCAAATAATTAAATAATTACTGTGAAGCCCATTCAGGGTTCTTTCTCACAACAGATATTGGTGTATACTTTCTAGCAATTATCATAGGGCACCCACAGAAGACCTCCAATAGCAATAATATCTTGTAGCACTACTGGTGGTAGATTCTATCTATTAGTTTATTTGCATAAAACTTCAACTTTAAAATCACAACTAACTGAAATTTAAAAAAAAAATTCTTTACACAATATTATCCTTATTATGTCATTATCCTGATCATCATTATTATTATCCCATTGGATTTGTGAGGGGGTATCCTTAAATGTAAATAAAACCAGCTAGCATGAGCAGCTGTGGCTTCAAAATGCAAGATTTTCTTAGGAAAAAAAACCCGCTTGATTAAAAAATCCTTAAAGGCTTTTAAGGAACAACAACAAAAAGACTCAACCATCCCATCCATCAGGAGGTCTAAAGCTCAGCTAGAAATTAATCTGGCTTCAGCAATCAAGGACAACAAGAAATGTTTCTATGTAAGTAACAAAAGAAAGACCAGGGAGAGCCTCCTTTCCCTGCTAGACACAGGAGGAAACATGGTAACAAGTGATGAAGAGAAGGCTGAGGTGCTTAATGCCTTCTTTGCCTCAGTCTTTAATAACAAGACTAGTTGTACTGAGGGAATCCAGCCTCCTCAGCCAGAAGACAGAGACTGGGAGAACAACCCCCCTGCAATCCAGGAGGAGACAGTCAGTGACCTGCTGCATCACACAGACACACACAGATCTATGGGACCAGATGGGATACACCGGAGGGTGCTGAAGGAGCTGGCTGGGGTGCTTGCCAAGCCATTTCCCATCATTTACCAGTGGTCCTTGCTGACCGGGGAGGTTCCGACAGATTGGAAATTGGCCAATGTGACACCCATCTATAAGAAGGGTCGGAAGGATGATCCAGGAAATTACAGGCCTGTCAGCTTGACTTCGGTGCCCAGGAAGCTGATGGAGCAGCTCATCCTGAGCATCATCACACAACACATGTGGGACAACCAGATGCTCAGGCCCAGTCAGCATGGGTTTATGAAAGGCAGGTCCTGCTTCACAAACCTGATCTCCTTCTACGACAGGGCGACATGATTATTGGATTAGGGAAGGGCTGTGGATGTTGTTTACCTTGACTTCAGCAAGGCCTTTGACACCATTTCCTACAGCATTCTCCTGGCAAAACTGGCTGCTCCCATCTTGGATGGGCACACGCTTTGGTGGGTAAAAAACTGGCTGCATGGCTGGGCCCAAAGAGTTGTGGTGAACGGAGTTAAATCCAGTTGGCAGCCGGTCACGAGTGGTGTCCCCCAGGGCTCAGTTTTGGGGCCACTCCTGTTTAACATCTTTATTGATGATCTGGACGAGGGGATCGAGTGCACCCTCAGTCAGTTTGCAGATGACACCAATTGGGTGGGAGTGTTGATCTGCTCGAGGGTAGGGAGGCTCTGCAGAGAGACCTGGACAGGCTGGAGCCACGGGCTGAGGCCAACTGGAGGAGTTTCAATAAGGCCAAATGCCGGGGGCTGCCCTTGGGCCACAACAACCCCCAGCAGCGCTACAGGCTTGGGGAGGAGTGGCTGGAGAGCTGCCAGTCAGAGAGGGACCTGTGGGTGTTGACTGACAGCCGGCTGAACAGGAGCCAGCAGTGTGCCCAGGTGGCCAAGAAGGCCAATGGCATCCTGGCTTGTGTCAGCAATAGCGTGGCCAGCAGGGACAGGGAAGGGATCTTGCCCCTGTACTCGGCACTGGTGAGGCCGCACCTCGATTCCTGTGTTCAGTTTTGGGCCCCTCACTACAAAAGGACATTGAATGACTCGAGCGTGTCCAGAGAAGGGCAACGAAGCTGGTGCAGGGTCTGGAGCACAGGTTGTACAAGGAGCGGCTGAGGGAACTGGGGTTGTTTAGTCTGGAGAAGAGGAGGCTGAGGGGAGACCTCATCACCCTCTACAGCTACCTGAAAGGAGGCTGCAGAGAGCTGGGGATGAGCCTCATTAACCAAGTAATAAGCAATAGGACAAGAGGTAATGGCCTCAAGTTGCACCAGGGAAGGTTTAGACTAGATGTTAGGAAGCATTTCTTTACAGAACAGGTTGTTGGGTGTTGGAATGGGCTGCCCAGGTTGGTGGTGGAGTCCTCATGCCTGGAGGCGTTTAAGAGTGGGGTAGACATAGCACTGAGGGATATGGTGTAGTTGGGAATGGTCAGTGTTAGGTTAATGGTTGGACTAGGTGATCTTCAAGGTCCTTTCCAACCTAGATGATTCTGTGATTCCACACCCCCGCCCCCCTGCCACCAAAGTCCACAAAATCCCCAAGGACCCAATCAAAGATGCCCAAGCAAAGAATGCTGATGATAACAGATTTTCCTTTCCAAAATGCATAACTGTTTATAGTTCTTTTAAGTCTTCTGAAAGGAATCTTTCAACTCTTCTGGGCAGTAAGAACTACTCAAATTAGAATCATCACTGACAGCTTGGCCCGCAGTATTACAGTAAATACTTTTCAAAGATATGTCACTATCAAATTATGAAAATTGAAATTTGAGGGGGAAAACAACATTTCATATGAAGATTTATTCAAATGTTAAATATATCTACTCAGAGCCTGGCTGAAGGAGTTTACTTGCCTTGTACATATATATAATTTATCTTCTTATTCAGAAAGTGACTGCATACAAACTCTGTGTACATTTTTGGTTTAAATTTTTTAGCTAACGATATTTGTTTTTGATACAGAAACACAAAGCATCAACAAACCCCTGGTTTCCATATATTAATCTTTACTGTTGAAAGCCTCCTTGGGTAATATGTGCTTCACTCAATTATAAGAGATTTCCAAAAATGACTAATAGAATATTTTCCTTTGAACTCATATGCTGGTGGGCAGTGGAATTAGTCATTAATGATGAAATTTTCTATATTTAAGTGTCTTTACCTAGCATATCTTCAAAGGGGAAAACTGGCAGTCTCTGGTATGCCTACTCTTGCATATGAAGAATGGACAAAAAAGCTGTGTAGTTGGGTTTACAGGCATAATTGCATCATGCAGCAGGACAGGAATCCCAGTATCAACAGAAGGGAACTGAGGTCTGGAAAAGCAGAAAAAAGGACAGGACTGTTTTGTGACTTGTTACAGCCATATAGTAGAGTCACTTGCATCAATCTGAAGCAAAGACAGAAGGCAGGACATCAAAAAAGGACAGAAAAAAATAAACGATCAGAAATTATCTGAGCTAAATTCTTGCACTATTCCTCAAATTTAAGGCATTATTTCTTTAGTCATTAATAATCTTTTCGACTAGAAGGCAGTATCTCTACTCTCTAAATGAGTTTCAATCTACTGTTTCCAGCACCCTATTCTATGCCATCACAGAACAAATCTAGAATGGGTAAGAAAATAAATAGTCTCTAGGATATTAGTACTAGGCCTCTGAAACAGATTTTTAACTGCTAGACCTTAAGAGATGAAACATTTTTTTCATTATGCTTTTAGGAATAAGGATCAATGATTTCCCTTCAGTCAAGCCCACAGCTCTGTTTGTTCTCATTTTCTTATGTTTTTATTGTGTGGTGCCTTGAGATGTTTGATAAAGTGCCCCATAAATGGGGATTTTTATTGTTATTGTCATTGCATTTCTTAGGTCCCAAACTATACATTGTTGTCATACTAGATTTTAGACCATCTGATTTTTCGTTGCTGAGGATTGATCAGTCTTGTTGTTCTTGCTAGTGAGACCAATATATTTTGTAATTAATAGTCTTTTGTAGAGTGCTATGTTGGACTGGATGCCTAAGCAGAGAGTTATTCCTCTTTACACACAGCTCTGTATTTAGTCCAGTAATAATATCATATCAGTAAATAACAGAAGTACAAAGCTTCCCAAGATTGGTTCTGTTTCTTTGCTTTCTAATTCAGCAAGCGATCCATCTCATCCAAAAAATTACTGGCTGAGACCTGAGAAAACCCAAACTTTTCTCAAATAAACAAATCGAAGTGCTTCAATGATGGTCTCCATCAGAGATACATATTACATTTGGATTTCCAATATAAGCAAAGGATATGACAGAAAAGACACCATTTGGTGCTTTTTTACAATTAAGCAGATTTCAGTCTTTTTATCTTATTCCCTATCCTATCATCTTTATCTGCTTTAATTCTCGCTGCCCTTCAGCCTTTGTTCTGACTTCCGTTACATCACAGAACACTGTTAGATTACACTGCAAAAAAGGAGGTTGAAATGTCCCACTTGAAATTAATTTTGTTAAAATGTGGCCTGGGATAAATGGCTACATATATTAGGCAGTAGTCTTGGCCAAAATGTATCAGGATGTGAAACAGCATTGATAAGAAGTTCATCAAGTGTTGGTTGATCAAAAAGACATTATAAATGAACAAGTAGTGTAGTTTAGATCATCATTCACATCAATGCTGAGATTTACTTCACAGACTTGAATATGATCACAGTTACACTGGCTAAGTTCTCAGAAATTCAGTTTAAATCAATGGAATAATAAAGACTTAAAGTAACAGAACAGAATTTGCTTATCTCTTCTTGCATGCATATCCTAGTTTAGACCTGCTCACTTGACTGGTACAAATGCATTTTAGCACTTTTTATTATTGTAGCTCAACTGGCTCTGAAATACCAGAGTGACTGCAGCACAATCCTTTTTAGTTCACGCATAATCCATACTATTTTGAAATATGTTCTCTATTTAGACTTTGGACCAGAGAATTGCTTCAACTGAGGTATAGAAATTTCTGCCAATTCTCAACTTTTATTGCCACAGTCAAAACACAGTTCCAAAAAGAAACTGTTATTCCCAGTTCCCAAGTTGAATTTGCAGAATTGGCATTTAAAGTAAATATGGTTTATTTCACTTGCAAACTGACCAAAATTGACACTGCAAAATAATAAATATGAAGCCCCAAATGACATTTAGTGGAGCCACTTTCAATGCGACACTACATATGCATGCTATACTACATATGCAGTTAGAGTGTGGGTGAGCTACAACAGAAAGTGTTCTAACCAATGATTTAGGAAACAATATGGGTAAGTATGGATTAAAATTATGACAGTGTTGCATTGTTTCACTAAAGCCTCTTTTTTATATTGGAAATCTGAGCAAGCTGACCAAGGGAACATATACCTTGAATGCTAAATACAGTAAGAAATTAGTAATTTTCTACTCAGGTTCCTTTTGGCAAGAACAGATGGAGCTGTTTTCATTTTTCAGCCCTTTGATCCCTTGTGCAAAGCTATCATCATACTAATAACCTTCACTGTACCTGCAATGCAATTCCTTGCACTTCTGAGCTTCTTTTTTTTTTTTGGTTAATGCAGCTCTTCCAGACTCTGGCAGCTGCTGAATGGCAGATATGCCCAGGGCTTTGCTTTATATTAGGAAAGTCACCATCTCATGCCAGGGAACTCTGACATCTCAGGAGATACCTGCACAGTCTCAGGCTGCCAACATGCACATCCCACTGTGGGATCTTGCATACCAGGGTCCCAAAGAAAAAGCAATTTGTTATACTCAATAAAATCACACTGCCCCTTCACACACATTATTGTGTCTTTGCCTGTCACCTCCTTACTTGTTTCCTGATCAAAAGCATGAAAAATAATCCATAATGCATCAACTATTTGATGGGGAAGGGAAGATAGATGGCTTTTCATATTACACCGTGTTTTCAGTTGTCCCATTTCATCCTGAAGCTCACTGAAACACAGTAAGACAGCCACTAGGGTCAGACTACAGTATCTAGAGATTAGATATTATTAGATATCTAGAGATTAGATATTTTGAAAATCATTTTCAGAAGTAACTACCATGAGCTAGATGCCTACAGATATCAACAATCTCCCTCAGTAACTTAATGACATCTCTTGCAATTAAAATATTTTTTCATCACAAAATAGTTCTAATTTTCATTATATTTTCAACTGTTGCATTTACAATTCAGAATCAGTTTAATGCAGTCATTAAAACTGTGGTTTATTATAAATCAGCATCCTGTGGTAATGAAATGATCTGAAAGTAACTATGTTGCACTTTTCCTATTCTTCATTTTCCAGTTTAAACATTCTAGAATTTGCTGTCATTAACAAAAAAAAATTTATACTTATACCCTCTTGTACCCTCTGAGCATTCAGTCCAATAATATCAATGTATAACATTCCTGCTAACTAGCAGCAACAGTAGTAAAAAATGTACTAACAGTTATGAAATAGTGCAAAGCACTCAACACCAACAGATAAAGGACACAGAGGAAAGAAGTCCTAATTAGCCAAAAATAACTCAGGAAAGAGATACTGAAATGCATTGTTCATTTAAGCATTTGCCTTATTGTAAAGAGCTCAAGGAGAAAGAAAATCCTTATAAGCACCCAGCAATCACTACATAACTCACACAACATGCCAAAGATAATTTGCAAAACTACCAATAACAGCCCATCATACATTCTTATCTTGTGCGACGTCCAGTAGGATACCAGAGCTGAATAAACTAGTCTGCCAGGGTTTCATTAATACATCAGTGTTCTGCTACTTTATGCCATCACCTTAGTAAGCCCATGCTTATGTACATAGCTTAACTTTCTCTAACCTGTACTGCACTTTCAGAATCAGAATTGCCCTGCTTAAAACTAGTTTGCTTATGTTTCTGCTGTACTGAGTTTGAGCTGCATACCTGTCCCCTACCTTTTTTCCTGTTTCATTTACCTTGGGATTACTATGTACAGACAAGTCCTTGCTTTGTAAATCTCCTTCTTCCCTATGTCTACAGCTTTCATTATGATCATCAGGTGTCAATAGTGAGGCATTCCACACACAGGATCAGGTGAGTACTCACTTAAAATCATCAGGATTGTCATATCAAAATAGTAGTAAGGAACCAAATTTGTAAAGCTATATCCTGCACAGACAGGACACAAAACTCAGTGCCAGAGAGTAGGCAACTATATTAAAGAAAGCACAGAATTTGGTAAGATTATTGGTAGTATTACTTTTGTGAGCTGAAAAACTTAGTCATATATAATAATGTGTTATTATTTCTGTTGTTGTAGATCCTGGGAGCCCTAGTCACAGACCAGGTGTCTATAGCATGATATCATCTTACAAGCCAGAACATCAGGGCCTCTAAAGTTATCATTTTTAGTATCCAGTAGAACTATATATTTTAATTCTTAGACTTTTCTTCTGAAAACATTTGCACAAAGAATCAGGGTAACATAATCAGGTATTTAAAGAAGCCTCATCCTTCTGGTACTTAGAAGTTTTTATTATCTGTTAGTTTTGGGGAGTTTTGTTTTGTTTTTGTTTTTGTTTTTTTACTATTTAAAATCATTATGGTGCATATATGATTTAACTTACATTTTCTGTAAGTATATTTGCCTCACTGGATAATACAGTCTATCTTTTCAATAATGTTGATGGAATATCCAGGTTTTCATGATTCTGAGGTGTTGAAATCTGCTACTGTGGTCATGAAGATTTACATTGACTGCATCCACAGTTTACTGGCTTGTGGGGAATTTTCAGCGGCCACAGGAGGATGAGGTAGAAGTAAAGATCCACACCCTGATGGTGGTCCATGGAACTGGAATAAGGATATACAGCATAATTCTGTGAAAGGAGTGGGCAGACAGTAAATAATACACATACAGAAATCAATTATCTTCCTAACTAGGTGTAGGAGAATTACTTTTCTTCTTTTTCCATCTCTGGGTTGAAATAATTCCCCTTCCAGGAAACCATAACCATTCTTGCACAGTTTCTATCTATCCAGTACTCATACTTGGCTCAAAACCTGTCATTATAAATATCATGATGACAAATGAGCTAAGGGATTTTGCTGATGATCAGATAGTACAAAATGAATTAAATAGAAATCATGGCCAACAGTGACAAAAATATTACTTGTGTGAAAATATGAGTTGACTGATAAGACCAAACAGCAGTCATCTTGCTTGTGTAGCACAAGCCTGTCATACTAGAGGAAGTCATTTAAACAGAGCACCTTTACAGACTCAGCAAACAGCTAGACCAGCTCTACCTGAAAATAGCATCAGACACATCCTGCCACAGTTTCAGAGCATCTTGAGTGCAACACCTAAGGACATGATTACTGCATTTTCATATGGTTTGCCCTCTGTGGCCTAAAAGCCAGAGGGAGGCAAGGTTCAGGGAAGGCAGATGCACAGCTTTTCACTCATCTCCTTTCCAACAGATTGCTGAAGGGAATTTCTGCAACATAGAAGGAAGAGGCTTCCCAAACAACATGACACCAGTAGGCAAGGAAAGGCAGAATTTGTGCTCAGGAAGGGGAAGGGAGCATTGCCATGTTCTCCAGCTTTAATCTGGAGGCACAGCCCATCCACTCAGTGACATGTGGTTGACACACAAATGGCTGTTAGCAAAGTACATGTAAGAGACATGTCACCCAAATTCCTGACACCCCAGTTTTTAATAGCAACATGGTACATTTGGGGGGGATATTCATATAGTCAAAGAGTCAAAAGATAATATGGTTTACTAGGTGATGTTGCCTTGACCATATTTATCACTTTTTTCAAAATAAGCAAGGCTGGTTAGAGAGACTAACTGCAGAAGTCACATGTGGTCTGGAAGATAAGGAGACGTGCAGCCATATTAAACATATGAAACCCCCTCACAATCAAGCCCTTCAAGAGGGAGAAGCTGAAGCTCCAATTTGCTGTGAATACTCTTTGATAAGAGCTGTCTCACCAAAGTATCTTACAATAAATGAGAGGATTTCAGCCAAGGTTAATCATAGATCAGGCCCAGCAGAATCCAAATACAAAATTAGTTTCATACAATCACAGGAAGTCTCACTGAACTTTTATTTTGACTGCATTTCCAAGAGTGGGACACTTGTTTAATATGTAAGTCTCTGAGAGGCTCTGCATCAAAACTAGTAACTAAGCAATTATCTTGTAATCAGACACAGTGTTGACAATACAATCATATGGCAATGTGTAATTACACAGCATAATATCCTATGCAGTATTTTGCACTACACCTTGCAAACTATGTGCTGCCATATTTTTTTCTCAAGCTGAATAAGGCTCCAGAGATTCTAAACAATGCACTCAACCTGAAAACATGATTCTCTCAGCTTTTTTATTGACATAAGTGAAATACCTAGACAGGCCAATAAAAAAAAAAAAACTCAGAATATACCTTCTCCACTCTCTTTTATTTAGGGTAGTATGAAGTGTCTTAAAGGAAGAGTTTGGAGACCAAGCCATATATCTGTATTTCCCCCCGGGGCAGCTTCTCCAACCACTGCCAGCTAGAAGACCCACTCTCTGCACAGACAAAATTCAGCAATTCATCATGTCAAAGAATAAGGAGAACTTCTCTGACTCTGGGGATCGATCTTAACACCCAAGGGGCACAAGGGCAGGATATAAAGTCTCTGAGTTACTGTTAACGTTGCCTTCTAGTAATAAAGGCCATCCATTCCATCCATTGTTGTTAAAATGCCCAACCTATTGTTGTTTTTTTTTTCCTATGAGAAAGCACCCACACTTTTGGGATGTCTGAAAAGTGACCTGATGAATAAAATTAATTTTTTAAAAAAGCAAGAAAATCAACACCAAATACTTACAGGCTGTGGTTTAAAAAACAAACAAACCAAGCCAAAACACCACAACTTCTCCATAATTTTAGAATAAATGTTTGTTGCACTTCTAATTTCTAGAGTGCTCCAGACAGACAGTTTAAATTGATGGCTTGTTAGTGAGGACTGGCCCCTTTGTGAGATGTTTTCAGAATGATTGATTTACAATAAAGTGGCTCCTGGTGGGTGCACGCAGGTGGAACTGATTCAGATCGATTCCACAGAAGCTGACTAATCAGCTGTTTAAACTGGTGGAGTGCTCAATGACAGAAACAGTGCAGCTATCATTTTCTGTCTAAGATTACAAATTAACTTGTTCTGTTTATCCTGTATGCCATCAATATGGAGAGAAGCAGCTGAGAGAGAAGTGGGATTCCAGACTGATGGTATAAAGCCTTCGCTGCAGATGTGCTTAGAAACATTGACAATAAAGGCATAAGGGGAAATTTCATTACGTATTAATGAAATCAGTGGAGAGCACCACCAAATGAGGACAACTCCTTTGATTAATGAACTGGAGTGGGAAGTCAACAATATTTTAAAAATGTGACCACAAAAGGATAAATCAGTGCCAAAATGGCCAGAATAAATATGTACTATTTCTTCCTCCTCTGTCCCATGAACTCCCACACACCCTATCAGTCCGTCCCTCTCTGTGCGTATTATATGCACACCAGAGAACTAACAGCTTTAGAGACTGGTATTTCCAGAAATGGTTAATGCTAGGTAATCAGCATTTTAGCCTCTACAGTCATATCCCTGAAAATGTCATTTTTACAAGATAAAAAGCTCCATGGGGAACACAATGTATGTGGGTAAGTGAAAGAAGACTGGATATAGCCAACCTCAGAGCTGATAATAACAACAGGGGTATGAGGTGGGTGGGGGCTTAGTAAAATAATTCTAACCATCTCACATCTAAAATGCTTCCTTCATACAACATATCTGCCATTTAAAATTTTTTTTACTTCTTTTCATTCCTCCCCCTCTCGCATAGACTTACCCCATATGCTAATTACATTTAAAGCTGCTGAAAAATACCAAGTATGCCCCAGTACAAAAGAGAGGTTCTCCTCTTGTTCACAGTAGAGGGTAGAGATGACAGTTCTAGAAGAGTTTTAACTAACCTAGCAAAACATTCCCCTTCACCAGCCTTTTCATGCTTACCTGAAAAAAGGAGATAGAGAGAAAAAAGTTTAGTTTCCTCAAACTTGTTCAGTCCTTAGTCTCTCTGTAAAGCTTGACGAACAGAGTGGAAACTGTTACAAATTTTAGGGACATTTTATGTGGCTATTTATAGTCTGAGAGCAACTCATGGCACCTGAGGTTTAAAACCAAACAAAACCATTCCATCTGACAACTGTCAATACCTACCAAACTGATTGAAATTAAAAACAGTCACTGAAAAGTGCTGCACTAACATCAGTGTTTATCTTAAGGAAATGTAGCACTTAGGTACATCAGACCTGCAAGCATTAAGATCACTATCTTAATTTGACTTATTATTTGCACACGTTTAAGGAGATACCCCAAGATGCGCCCCAAATTGAAATTGTTATTTTGCTGTAACTTTTGAGATGCATATTGTACTGTTTTACTGTCATCTGCTTTCCTCTGGTATTGATAACTTAGAAATTAAAACACTAAGCAGATGCTATTAAATTTGGTTGGCCTAGGAAGTAAATATTTTGACAGACGTACTGCTAAAGCTACTTTTTATTGCTGCAGAAAGTAAAACTTGTCAGTAATAAAGGAAAACAATATATTACCTGTATTACTACATGAATGTTAGTATCAAAAATAGTCCAGTATGTCTTTATTATGAAATAAGTTCGTGAAGGGCAATACATTTCTGTCTAAAAAAGAAAATCAAAACAAAACTCTTGAGCTAATCAATCACATCTGTGGATACTCAGAATAAATGCTACTATTTGCCAAGAAAAGAAAAGACTAATTTTTAAGTAGGATAATCAGGAAGCCACATGTCACCTGTGGATGTATCACATTAGTTTCTATGATCATCTGTTTTTGAGAAGATTAGCCTCTTGATCTTTACTGTTTTAGCCTTGAAAAGTGTTGAATGCCCAAAATACTGAAGTAAAATTTAGCTGCCTCATTGCTGGTTTCCTTTTGAGTCCTCAACCCTGACCTGAAGGGATCTTTTCTGACTCTCTGTCTCCAGAGAGAAGAAATAATTCAGTGTTCCTGCAAATGTAGACCTAGCTCTTTCCTAAGCAAACTGCCAAAGCCAGCTGAATTATATGCACTGGTATTGTGATGTGAACTGTTCACAGGAAATTGATCTGATAGTGCTGAAGTCATTTCACTTCAGGCCTCAGGTTGATGTGCAGTCTCAGAGGTGAGATAAGCTACCTGGTTCTGAACTGAACAAGACATGTTTCTTCAAGATAATATTGGCAATTCAAAAACAGCCACTTCCTGGACAACCAAGCACAGTCATTGAGCATGATCTATCACAGAATTCGGTCCACATGTATGTAGTACAGAAACAGAGACATACTTCAAACTTTGCTGCCTGATTATCCAAGACAATTAATACATGGATGTACTATACAAAACAAAATCTAGTGGAAAACTCAAGAAACAACTTCTCAACTATCCAAGTAATGTGGGATGATGAGTCATGAAAGAGGAAGAAGAATCCCAAAATACAACCAGTTACTTTCTAGGTTTAGAGGAGAGCAATAGCAATTCCAAACTGAGCCAGTGCATATTGACGGTTTCACTATCCTTACAGCTTTACATCTTCTGGATCCTGATGATGTCACCAGCTTCCCACACTGACTGCAGACCTTTCTCTGAGACTTCCCTAAATTAATTTTCACATTTCACAATTTGGGAAAAGATTTTAATTTTCACTACAAAAAATACATGATGGTCTGAGTAAATACTATTAATTATTTAAAAAAATCGGTCAAAATTCATGTTCAGTGGTTTCATTATACTTGTGCAGTTAGTCTACATAGGAGAATCTGTTCTGATCAGAGCTGAAGTTCTAAAGAATTCAGCAACATTGCAACTCCTGCCAAACTCGTTGTGGATATACTTGCAAGTGATATCAGACAGACCTTTAGCCATTTTCTTGTAAACTAAACAGACTCATTTACCATAAAGCATATTTTCTAAACCTTTAATCATTTGTCTAACACTTCTTTTTAGGTTCTCCAGTTTTTCTGTTTTCTTCTTAACTGACATCAAGTTCAGACATACATTCCAGAAGCAGATGCATTAGTATACAGAGAAGATTTTCCCTTTCTCATTCAATATTCCTCTTATAGAAGTTACCCCTTTTGTTCTCAGGGTTTTTCATCAAAAACTGTTGATCTGCACTACAGTCTTTAAATTTAATCAAGTCCTACATCAACAGAAACCTTATTTCCCCAAGATCAGTGTTAGGTCTGACAGTATGTTTCATCCTCTTCACACTTTCTAAAGAGAAGTGTTCTTCCAGCTCTATGGAACTTCCGCAGTTTCAAAACCAACTGAAAATCAACCTTTAGTGTGCAGAGGTCTTAACTAGCTCTTTTTAAACAATTGGGCAGCAGACAGAAATTTCCCACATTTTTTTATAATATATACATTATACACATATAGAAACCAATAGTTAATAAAATTTCTGCCATAAGCAAGGGACCATTAAGGCTGATTTTAGATTAGAATGATGTATCTTCCCCATCATCTTGCTGATTAATATTGGCATTGCACCTGCTTAAGAAACTGCTAACATGCTAGTAGTGCAGCACCAATGCAATTGTATTGCCCTTTGCATGTGTACTATGTATCAACAGAAGAAACAAGGACAGAAGATGATACCTCCAGAAGTACTTTTCCATCAGAAATGAAAATATGTTTCATTAATTTCTTCAGTCTCATGCTCTTATTTTTTGACCAAAATATGTCTTTGGGCACCTCCCACAGTGTTGCCACAGTCTCTCACAACCAATCTGATGCCCCTGGGAATAAAGAATCACAGATATCTCATTTCCACCCAAAAGTTAAAAGATGATTGAAAACATGAATAATAAGAAACATCTCGTTTGTTAACAGCAGTTGTATTCTTTGAAACATGGATTGTGAATGTAGTTGACATCTCAAACTCTAATGCAAAAGCTTCAACTGCTGCAATTTTCTAGTCAATGCATCTAGTGAATATCTTTCAAAATGAAGTAGTAGTTGACTGAAATCCAACTTTAACGAACATATTTCTCACCAGATCTGCTACTGTGGTATTCTAAGATATCACAACCAAATGACTAAATGCAATACACCTAACTCTGTACTAGTAAGTCTTGCTATCAAACCAGTTTCATGTCTATGAAAAGTCTGTTTCAGCCAGTAAAATCTTTTTTTAAATGGTTCAGAATTCCCTAGAACAAGGCAGTACTAGTGCTGCTGGTGTGCTGTGGCTTGGAGTTACCTTTTGTTTACAGCTCTTTAATGTATTTTGGAGTCAAATTATCAAAACAGTTGAAAACACACCATCACCTTCATATTTCACAGACTACCTTACACATTTCTCATGCTCTTTCCTGAGTACTGTTTGAATAAGTCTATTGCCACTTGAACACTCAAAGGATAACCCTGAGCACACTAAGTATGTTGCAAACACAGACACGTGGAGCTCTGAGAAAACACCATTGCACTGTGTGTAAGTGAGGTTGAGGATCACTCACTAACTAGAGGCAAACTAATTCAAACAAGGATGAAATCGCCAGTCCTTTTATCACCTACCCAGCCAGGGTTTGTTTGAACTGTATCAAGCTGCCACCAAAAGACTCATTTTAATAAACTTCAGATACACGCAAGGATACTCATAGACAACCACTTAATAGAAAGCCGTGTCTTTTTGTTATTTGTCTAATATATTTCCTTTTAAGTACAGACGTATAGGTTAAGTACACAAGAATTTTTATTTGTTCCCTGTAGGTTGCTAACAATCACTACTCTTTTTCAAAAATATAATTGCTAGTAATTCCAGAGAAAGATTAATTATTCCATAGTTATCTGTTATTTGCTAAGGAAAAAAGTACTAAATGAGGTCAGAGAAGTGAAAAAACCACATAATCCCTGTAATCCATGACCTAACTATTTCTGTACTGTAACACTGGACCACTCAGAACCTCGCCAAACAGTTCCTGTGTTAACTAGCCTCTGAACCTGTGACTCTCTGTAAATGATAGTTTTACAAAAGCAACATACCAAGAAAACAGATTCCAGTAAAACTACATGTTTAAAGAACTAGATTTTCCCTCATATGTTTTGGCTGCAGTCAGAAGAGCCACTTTGTCCTGTATTTTGCCTTCATAACCTGAGCTGAACTGCAAATCGATTTCTAAAGTGAGAGATGTGGTGACGTTTCACCAGTCTTTTATAAAATTTCCCTGGATCCAGTGTACAAAAAAAGAACTAACAAATTGCACTAGAAAATGTTCTTATACTAACTGTAAGCCAGTGGGGGAAAAAACCCAAACATTTTCTGGCGGTCAATTCAGAAGAAACTTAGTATTTGAGGAGATGTCAGCATAGTAAGTCTTTTCTGTTGTTGGTGGTAGCCTTATAATCAAGTAAATAAGCTGTTAAAAATGGGCAAAGAGGCAGATAAATAACCAGACTAAACCTTTAGACTAAAGCCCTGTTCTTATAGACCTGTCACTGAACTGTTATTTTCGATGGATCACTTTGCTTTGCTACATATACCTCTTTCAAGGTCCTAGGCTGACCAGGGTTCATGACCATGCACTATGAGATTCATCTGTGTGAGGAAAATTGGAGGAGAGAAAAAGTGCTGGCCATAAATATTTTGGTGAATTTGAAACAGTGTTTTAAACTGAAATGACCACAGCTTCAGTCAGATGTGAGGAACAAGGTGGAAAGATGGATTCCTTAAGCAAAAATCATAGGAGAAAGTGAAAAATAGAGATAACTAAAACTTACATTAAACAGTGTAAATGGTGGTAACTGATGCAAACTCTGTTACTCTGACATTTGGGGAAAGGTTTGGTAAAGCCAGCAATTATTAGTATGATGTTGATTGTCAACAGATTAAAGGAATTTGCTTGATGATAAGTCAAACATTCAATTTTTCACTGAGGAATGTAGGTCCTCAAACAATAACTGATCAATTATCTAAAAGAACTCAATAAAGAATTGTTTCTAGGACTTTTGGAGATGAGAAGTTCTCAAGCTAGGAAGAGGAGATAAGTTAATTTTTTAAATAACTGAAAGAAAACTGCATGTCAAAAATATTTATTTAGATGTGTATAAACTGTTAAGCAGTCAATCACGAGTGGATTTTTAGTACTTGCTTTTAATCTTGAAATTGCATATGTACGGCTTAACTGCCCATGGGCAAGGACTGAGGGAGGGTTTTTTTATTTCAAGGAAGACCAGATGTCTTCTGTATTCAAAAACTGTTGGTCAACCAAAACCTTTCATTTAATATTTCTCACTGTGCTATGTGTACAAAAGACAGAAGAAAAGAAAGTATGGAATTTTTATCAAAGATTTGCACTCCAGGGAACCAGCTTTGGGTCTAAATCTAGTCAAGAATGCAATAGGGGTTTCTTCCCATGTGGGGAAGAAGAAAATTAACATAATTCAGGGAAGGAAATTAATTGTGATATATTAGAATATTTTATAGCAAATGCAAATTTCCCATTGATTTTTGTACTTGAATTCTAACAGCTATAATATATCAAAGATAGGGAAGTATAATAATAATGATGACATTAATAGCACTCTAGTGTAAAGAATTATTAAGACTTAAATGTGATACTTTCAATAATGGTAGATGAACTGAATTTGATGTATATTCAAGGAAAGGTTCAAGCATTGATTTAATTCAGTTTTATACCTAGTAAATTGGACTAATGTCATGTCACCATCCTTAGGCTTGAAAAGTAAGAAAATTGAAGAATATCTTTTTTCCCCCATAGCCCTTAGAAGTTCTCTGCAGTAATTTATATTTGGTACTATCTTTATTATAAAAAGCATCATAACAGAGCAGTTAAGATATATTGCTTTGGCACCAGGAATGGAAATATGCCTGTCATCTCAGAACTGCCCAGGATGTAATATGAACTGGGAGTTTAAATGGAGAGTCTGGACAGATCTAGCCACATCACCCTCTCGTGCTAGAGCTACAAGATGACATTTGTCTATTTGTGTTAACAAATGGGCTGTCCTGACTGGGAAGACCCTTTTGTGTTGTGTCAATGAGCATTAAAAACCTTAACTATACCAAGGTCTCATGAGGAACTGTGTATGACATGGTATGTTAGTTCTTTACCAGAAAATATTTGTCTTATAGAAAAATAGAATCTGAGACATTATGAGAACAAATTGTAATTTTTTCATCCTCCTTGAACATTTTTTTCCACATTTCTGCACAATACTTTAAAAGGACTAGTCTCTTCCTGGGATGAGAAGCAAAAGGAGGACAAGTTTAGAAACAAAGCTTAAGTGGATCATCAAGCCCTGAAAAAGAAGAATGAACAGGGATGCTGTTTTGTCATGAAGAACAAGAAACACCATCTATCAGTCATTATTTTTATAGCATTTGAGTTATACCATATGAGCTTAATGAGAAACAGCTAAACACAAACAAATCTTAAGACTGGTGCAAAAGCCTGTCTTTTCTGATATGGGTCAACAAGAGCAGTGTGACACTCCACTTGCTACAAAGCATGGCAATAAGATGCCCTAGATTTTCTGCCTTGTTTTATCTCAGAGAATAAATTTAGTTTACTTGGGTATGGAAGAAAAGTTATGCTAGTGTTATGTTTTCATGTCCAGCATCAGCAGTGAAAGAATGCAAAACAGTTTCTCTACAGATAATTACCCCAACACTAGATCCCAGGATAGAGGTCTACAGGAAAACACATAGGGGGAAAAAAATGCATGAGGTATTTTGTATTCTTACTGGGGGTGGGGATGGTGTTTGGTTTTATTTTGACAATTATTATATACAGTTTTCTGAGGATTCTGTGAGGATGCAGCTTGTCTGCCTGCCCCATTCCTTCTTCTGAAAGGAACTGCCCAATCTTCTCTGGATGTAGCTTCCTGGAGTAATTAAGTCACATGTATATATCCTTTCGCTGTGTTAAATGTGATTTTGAGAAGGTGACAGACATGTCTGTATTCAGCTCAGGCAGTCATGAAATTACTATCAAATGAATGGTGACATCTGAGTTCCCTCTCTCACCAAGGGACATTGTGAAACAATGAGTGCTCAAAGCTTACTGTCTCTGTAGTGATAGGAAGACTTTTTTTTGGTACCAAGGCAGTATTTGTAGCATGTTGAGACACATTGCAGGGGAAACCCTCTGTATTTCAATTTGAAAATCAACCTGTATGTAAACCAGATGTAATTACAACTGAATGAAGACCTGAAATAGACAAGTTGACGTTTTAACAGAGATGAGCAGGAGACCTACATTCTCAAAATGCAGGAAGTATTTGATATTGAGGACAACCCTGGATCTAGGCTATCAGGACTCTTCAAGTTGGGAGTGTGACTCCTTGGGAAGATTTCCCTGCCCAGGTGGGAACTTACCAGAGTCTCTGTGTTTGCAAGGAGATGGCTGTGACTGGAGGCTCAGTCAATCAGCAGACCTGTCAAGAAGAAAAAGCTTTCAGTTTTGAATGGAGTCTTCGCCATCCCATGTTGTGAGATCACACCTGGGCTTTAGAGGAGCTGACATGAGCTTGAGCAGACATCAGAAAACCAGCCAGGCACAGGTCTCTGGGTAAGTTTTTCAACTTCAGCTGTGAAGTTACATCTCACACCACTAGAATTTCCAGTGTTACTTTCCACTTTACATAACAGGTCAGATACCAAGAGAGGACTAGTATATTCTAACTTAAAAGCTGAACAGGAATCTGATATTCTGAATATGTATTTAAGAAACAGTCTTACCTATTACTGTGATTAACAGATTCCTGAAAAGTACTGAGCAGCGTTTGTAACTTGTGATTTAACAAAGTGGAGAGTAGTTGTGTGAGAAATTTCTCAGGTATTTTATTAAAAAAACCCATATTGTATAAGTAATGTATAATTAATATACAACATTTTGAAACAGAAAGCTTGCAATCTTTCCTCTCACTAGGATTAAAATAGGTTTATACATTTTTCGCAGTATAAGCATGTGACTATGACATCTCTATGTAAATAGCATCCCTTTAAAATATTATAACACTTATTAATAAATGCTTATAGAGAATAGTGCTTTACAAACCCAATCCAAAAAACTGTATTGCTAAACATGTAAAAAAAATCCTGTAATTAATGGGTCTACTGATTCACAGCAGTTGGCCAGAGAATTAAGGTGAATAATTTTATAAGCTAATGTTCAAGCTATTGTATTGACATGAAATAGCTTCTAAAAAAATCCCATCTGTTATTAACTTAAATTACTTCTATCTGTACACTGAATATGCAAGCAATATAGGTGAAAATTCATCTCACCTAATATAGGCCATCTGAAATTAGCCAACAACTGTAATCTAGTTATCAAGTCTCCCTCTAAAACTGAGATATAAAGTGATCTGCTGAGGACAATTTATTCTTGCTACATCTTAAACAATTCTTTCAGAAAGAGGTAAATTAACCTTTGAAAACTCTCCCTTTTTACATGTGAAACCTGAACTCAGCTGAAAAAAACAATCTCATCTGTACAATAGATGACATGAGTGTGTTTTGCCAATTATTAGGCCTAGCCTAAAGGACACAGCCAGCATAAAGATGAACCAATAACCAAATTGTATTTGATACAAAAGGGTCAGTACATGGGTGAGCACTGGGGGTACAAACAAGTCAGATTATACATAATCAACATCAATCCCACTGACCCCAACAACGGGTGGAATAAATGGTGACATGAAGTCTCCCATAGAAGGGACAGGAGACAACTGAGTCAACAAGCCAAATACATAAGACCAAGGAAGCCACATACTGAATCTCTACACAGCCCACCTTTACAAAAGCCAGACCTGACTGGAGCCCAGTTCCAGGGAGGCAGGAGGCCCTTCTCCAGCACAGAACTCTGCACAGTGCATCCACCTCACAGACAGACACTGCCCCTTCCTGCAAGCGGTCCCAGCTTTTATCCCCAAGTGGGACACCTGACCTTTGTTTACTTAATGCGGGACTCCCGGGGCTCGTTTACCTCATGGCTCTCCCTGCAAGGCCGGCCGCACCCTGGAGGGAAGCTTAAAGGTAAACTCACCCCCCTTTGTGAAGGGCTGCGGGAATCACCCACATGTCAACCTTCATTTGGGGCTTGGGGTTGAAACCCCAGCATTTCAGAGTGGCATGTACTTATTTCATAATACCAAACAGGTATAATTAAAATTTCATTTTAAACTCCTGTGATGTCAAAATTTTTTACTTCTTACCATATGCTTGCAGTTTTTCCTGAGACAAAAGATATGATCCATAAGACATAAAAATAAATATCACCTTTATTCTTCCTTGAGATAATTTTTTTTTTTTTAAATTTTACTCTGAGACCATAAATTTAACATCCTGTGACGTGCTTTCCTTATAAAACAGGACTGAGCTAATTCTTGGGACAACTACTTAAGCTACCTCCAACTACCTCTTTAAAAACTATTTCAGCTCATTTGTTTACTGGTAAGGACTTGTATGTATTACTTGTGTATGTTGCAGTATGGTTTAGTTTTATATAAGAACATTATACTGTTCGTAGAACTGACTGGGCTATTTTCTGACAGTTTTTTTTTTAAAAAGCAGAAAAAAAGAATTTACCAAAATGATTCCCCTGAAAGGTAATTTTCCACTGAAAATCAAAAGCCCTGTAAATATTTATGATTCAAAATGAAAAAAAAAAAAAAAGGAAATAAACCAAAACCTTGACATTTGAAATAAAATTATTAGATTTGACTGAAAGGGATCTAAATTGAAGTATTGCTGCTCATGGAACTGAGCCAATATATTTAGTCTCGGATCAGTGCAAGTGTAAATCTATTTCCAGTTCTGTTGCCACGAAGCCTCAT
This sequence comes from Athene noctua, assembly GCF_965140245.1. Classification (NCBI taxonomy): domain Eukaryota; kingdom Metazoa; phylum Chordata; class Aves; order Strigiformes; family Strigidae; genus Athene; species Athene noctua. The sequence continues at coordinate 41,799,586 of NC_134041.1, forward strand.
GGAAGTTTGGAGAGTTTGGGTAAGGCATAAGATATCCAGATTCCATCTTGCAGGAGACATCACTGACATTCAGGAGAGTTTTTATTTTTTCAGAGTTTGATATAGCCTTTTTTTTTCAGTTGTTACACTCACAAATCTTGTTATGGGCAAAAAGGCAATTTGCTTTGCATATGAAGACAAGAATTAATAGTGTAACTAAAATAATAACAGTCTAATTAAAGAATTAACATTAGCTCAAGTTTATTACAGAAAAGGATAGGAAAAAATAAAGTAAATAACAGTATTACAGAATAAATCTTAATAATAATAATATTACAGTTGAAATTATTATACACACTCCTCATATCTATTCCTTTCTCTGCTATCATACTTACTCTTCCATATCCTGAAGTTGAGGTTTTATGTCAGCAGAGTGTATTATGGCAGGATTTTGATGTTACCAGCTTCTCCAATAGAAGATGTTGATGGTAGGTGGTTTTTTTACCTCTTTGCTGTGAGGGGCATGATATTGATATTGACAATTTTTTCCTCCTCATTCTAAGACTGACTTGGTAATTTTTTTCCTAAAATATTGTCATACCTTCCTCTTTATTCATCGGCTAGAAACTTCACATTACATCTGAATTTACTATTTATTTATTTATTTATTTATATAGTTTTGATTATGAAGTTCGTTGTTCCATTTGTTATCCCTAAAATTGGTTGCATTCTCCCAAAGGTGCATTCCTTCAATGACAACTAGCTGGTGAGTGACTTACAGCCCTGTCATCATTCCAAGCCAGTATCTGTGCTTTCTTGTTATGCTCAGTCTCCTGGTGAAGATGCACCTTCTGAGTCAAGATTCTTCCATGCTCCATTTTGTTCTAGGGTCACAGATGGTTCATCCTACATAGAATAATTATTTGCTATTGCTGTCTATCAGATACATAAATATATACAATAATAATAATAATTAAAAACAAATTATCTTGTGCTAGGCCAAATCTAAAACAAATCAGAAAAATAATCACCCAATGCTTAGATAAGCTGTTACTAGCTAAAATAATTCTCCAGGGTGGTCAAATAAATCCAGCAAGGTCCTGACATCTCCCAAGGTCTCTGTTGTGAGGTAACACAAAGTCTGTGGCCTGTAACAAGCAATGCCAACATGATATTTACTGGGCTACAGTTTTTAATTTCTAACAAAAAAACTCAAAACAAAACAAACACAAAACAAAACCCCATCAAACAAAGAAACAGGTTTGGAGATATTTGAATACAGTAGAAGAAAAAAAGTCCACTGAAAATTTTGGCAAGTGTCAAGACTTCTGCTTCTGCAGTAGCCTTGCCAGCTAACACACTTTGCACAAATTGTAAAAGCAATGAAATAAAAATGTGAGACATCTTACAGTACACACTGCCTACTCTCACTTAGAAATGCTCCCTCTGAAATAACAGATAGAATGTTCTGACACCTGTAATCTGTTACAGTAGGAAACTCTGGCCTTCCATATCCACCTTTCTCTGAAGCATATATAGCCTGAACCAACCACCAGTAGCTTGAACTGAATAGATTCTTTCTTGCTATGCTTTTTTTGCATAGAAGTCTGGAAAAAAAAAAAAAAATTCATTCTCATTCATGCTTGAGGACAACTGAATGCTTCCAAGATTGCTGGAGGTCTCCAAATAAACAAAACCAACAGAACAGATAGTGTGCTTCACTTAAAGAGAAGAAGAACATGCACATTAACACAACTTAGTGGATCCAAAATGGCTGCAGTTTGTATAGAAGACATTCATCATCATGAATCTCTCAATCTTTCATCTGCTAACTATGACTGGGCTCCATTACAAAAAACACAACTATTTCTCATGACAATTACTTAACCTAGTACAACTCTTCATTAGCAATTGTTAATGCACAATAATAAAGTTTTAACTTAGAGGCTCTTGGTCTGAGAGTCATATTTCTACCCCAAATTTAAAAGTCCTCCATAAAGTCAAGCTTTTGTGGTGAACATCTCGTAGATAAAATATGATTAGGATATCCAAGGAGGAGATTGTCTTTTTAATTATAAACTTTATGGATTTGAAATATCTTGCTATAATAGTCCCTGTTAGGTCAAACAATGATTAATAACACAAACTGCAGTGAATTTTGAACATAGAGGAAACAGGAAGATTACTATTCATTTAGAATTTAAAAATTTAGCAAATGTATCAAATAAGCAGCACCTTTAAAGAGCAGACTCATTGGTAAATTGTCATTTAAAAAATCATTCACAATGAGCAAATGAGATAACTTCAATATTATTCTAATATATTCTTTAATAAGTAGGTTGGCTGAATCAACATGTTACTGAGATGATTCCACTTTAGCTGTGGGATTGCAAAAATAATTCCATTATTCGTAATCTTTTCTAAGGCACATTTTTCAAGTATAGCATATGTTTTCTTACATGTAACTTCATCTCCGTGTTCTTTACATATCTGACTCTCAAACATTAAAAGAAGTCTGCTGCAGATTTTTCTCTCATTTTCAGTAAGACACACTCTCATTCTTAGTGTGGCTTCAATTGCCTAAATTTGCTACATGACTATCAAAATGATCCAGGACTGCATTTAAGGTGTATTTCAGAATCTCTTTGACTTTAATTTTATACATCTCATGTAAATCCATAAAACAGCATGATCTAAAATTTTTAACAGACCTATGAATGAAAATTTAAATATGCATGTGTTATATGATTTTCAGTTAATTATATAGCGATATTGTCTGATATACACCTTAATTAATTATTGATTAGTGCACTTTCCACTGATATTTCATTAACACACAATAACCATCTCTTTATATCCAGATGAAGTTTTAATTAATTAAAATGTGGCTGGAAGTGCAAAGTTAAGGAAACAAATTTAACAGTAGAATCCTTTAAATTCAGGTAACTGAGTAAGACTAAACATGTTAATTACATTAAAAAAGAAGACTTAGCCATGAAACTACTTTGGCAGTTTAAAAAGTAATTGATTTGATAAAGATAATGATAATTTCTAAAGGATTACAGTTTTAACAGTAGTAAGAGTAGATATGTCTATGTGGCAAAGTAGAATTTCTGAAACATTATTGATATACTTGTAAGATTATATCCTTGGTTTGTTTCAGGCAGACTCTATCATATTTTAAGAAGCATCATAGATTTCTAAATATGTCATTACGACTGTTTATTTTCACACTGATCGGCTATGAGCTATTTCAATAGGTTGATGCTGTAATTCTCACATGATCTGGCAAATAATTCACAGTACTTTTATGTTGTCATTAACTGTCACATTTCTTGAGTTAAATATGAGCCCTGTCACTTGAAAGTCAGAAAGCTGCTTCTGAATTTCTCAATTTCATTAGGAACTGATTCAAATCACTTCCATAAAAGAGACTGGATTGACATATGAATTGTAGTGGTTCCACAGTTTAGTGATTAATTAAACAGGCTATCAGGCTCACATTCAGCTATTTATTAATCTTAAAATTCTTGCTTCATTACACAAGACTTTATTACATGTAATTACTGTATTTATCTTTTCTGAGTTTTGAAAAAAGTTAATTGGTGGGAAAAAAGTTTCTGATCAGCAAAGCTGTAATATCAATAACAATAATCTATAGGCAGACCTGAAGCAGCGTTAGAATTCTGACAAAATGGAGTGTGAAATAAACTGTCAACATAAAATAAAAGTACACATTTCTTTCAAAATGGAAAGTAATGGCAGTATGTGATGTTCAATGAGAATACAGTGCAATGGTACAGTTTATACACTAAAGCATGTGCTTTGTGCTTGGCTGTATATCCTTCATGATTTGATATATAATTTGAATGTAAACATAATGTAAACATAAATGCCCTTCTGTTGGCCTTGCCAGTAAAGAAAATTGGGGGAAAAATAGACTTATGCTCCACCACAAAAAAGCCATAAACAGCAGATAATATGCAATAGAGTAGCTTGATGATTTGATAGCAACTTATTGACTTGAAAATAAAGTTAACTGCTAATTCCTTGAATAATATAGTCTTCACGTCTTTTGAAGAAGGAAGCAATAAATGTAGTTCTTCTGCACCTGAATCCTTACAACTTTCCTTTTCTTAAAAGGATGATAGTGACACAGTGACTCATCTAAATGTTGAGACACTAGCTGTGTCTCCTTCATTTAAGAAAGTATCTACAAAAAGAGAGACTCCAGAACTCCCCTTTGCTAGTGCTCAGTTCCAGCAAGCTTCTCCTAACAACGTCATTGATATTACTGGCTTATTTTATATATCCCTTTAAAATTTCTCCAGATGTTAACAAAATTGATCCTGTGGGTGCCAACCTCAAGGAAAAGATTAATCAAAAGTGCAATTAACAAGGAGACTCAAATATTTAATATTCTCTTAATGCTAGTGTTTACAGAACTGCTTTTAATTTAAGGCTGGGTGCTTGTGAAGAAGAAAAATAAACAAGAGTTCTGAGCCACTTGAAAAAACTTTGCATATGCAACGCTTCTGCTTTTAAGTGCAAGACATAGCTATGCCCCAAACATTGGGTGTAGGGCTTCAGAGGATTTCTGGATGCTCTAGGATCTGTGTGAAGTAATGACATCTCCTCCTATTCTGAGAAGAAATAAGACCTACTCCTTATCTTAATATGCTGAAATTATGCACAAATATTTTTCATGTTTCATGAAAAATCTGGACAAAGGAAACTGAGCATGTATGTGGGTCATAGCTGGATTGAGCAGTTTCTTATGACAGACTTCTTTTAGGGAAGTATACAAATGAACAAAGTTGGGGATTTTTTTTCATTTTTTTCCTCCTCCATTTTTGAGTTTCTCAGCCAATATTTCAGTTATATTCAGTTAATTATTCCACAAAGGAGTTCCTGTTTAGTTCTTCTAAAAATTGATGTAATGGGTATATTATGTCAAACACATATTGATCATCTGCTGAATGCTGAAACTGTTATGCAGTGATGGAAGCAATTCTCCAAAGTATCTTAATATATCTCTATTTCAAGGTTAAGTGTATTCTCAGAGCAGCACAGGAAGCTGGGATTTTTTTGCAACATGACCACATAGGCTGGAATCAATGGTTTTCACATAGGCCAACACAGAACTGTCAGATGATAATTATATTCTGTCAATAATCTTGGAGCCAAAATCAAGGTAGTGACCTAGAGGTGAAATACTCTATATGCCTTTATGTGTTCACATAAAGTGAACATGCCCAAGTGAGAGTTATTTCTCCATATGACTATGAATCCAGACCATTAGTATGGTAATGAGACTTGAAACACAAAAAATGTTAGAATAAAAAACATTGTTAGTTGAAATTAAAATGATTTCATAAAAGAAAATAAAAGTCTTCATAATGACAGAGCAATCAAAGCATCTTAATCATGTGAAGAAAGGCAATATTGTTGTTTGAACTGTAGCTTTATTCAGATGCCACAATCAAAACCCTGGTCCATGCTATGCCCATCATAAACATATTCTGAGACATAGTTTTCACTTTAGGAAACTGCAGTCCGAAGCTGATCACTTCAAAAGAAAGACGCAGGGAGATATGGACATTCCATTGCATGGTAGAACTCCACTGGGTCATTGAAAATGCCTGCCTAAATAGGCCAAGATAGGATGAGAGTTGCAGAGAGGGCTGAAACAGGCAGGTCCATAACAGCAAGTTGTAGCTGAATCAACAGAACTTAACAGAACAGCCCAGAGTACTATCTACTGAAATTGGATTTTTTAAATCAAGTGCCAGAGGCATGTAAGAGTGTAAATCCCATAGACTTTTAGTGTCAGTTATACTCCTAAGTGCCTTAAGCACTTTTGAAAATCACACCTTGGACTATTCTGTCCATTGGCTGATCTAAAAAGCACCATATGTGGTTTAATAACTATAAGCAAACTGAATTTCAGGTTTTCATGTCAAGATGTCTTCTTGAGAGAACAAACCGATTTTGTGGATTATCAATTTTAAGCTCATGAAGATCATAGTTCCAAGCAGCTTGGGAATCTGAACAGTTAAGCAAGGCTATGCTGAATAGATTCACCTGCTCAGAACTGGAAGACCCATTGGCAGCAGTGATTTCTTTCTGTACTGTTTTTGGAGCAGAGCTGACAAGGCTGTAGTGAATTGGATGTCTCAACACCTATGCTCACGTTACTCTTCCAGTTATATGGCTGATGGAGCTTTACACATCTCTAGCACTTTGCAGCCAGCAATGGAGTCCTGTTCACAGAGTTTTCCTCATCTGCCATGATTGCAGCAACTTCAGTAAAACTTTAAGAGCCTATTGTTTTCAAGACATTACTTTTATTGAAAAGCAGATATCAAATCAATGTGTCTTTTCACAGCTGGAATCTTTCAGTTGGACTCCTACTTCCCAAGTTAATCCAGCATTAGTCAGGCCCACTACACTTCATTGAAATTTGGCAATGTAAATTATTTTACAGCCTCAGAGAATGCAAAGAAATCAATTCAGACACTCATAATTTAAAATTACAATAAATAAGTTTACTTGAAAACAAGAGGTATAAATTCATAGGGTTTAAAACATTACAAGTGATTAGCTTCAGGTGTCAAAGCATAGTGCCATTGCCTTCAAGATTGTTGTTTCCATCAAATACATCCCATGAGAACTAATACAGCAGTTTCATTTAATTGGTCTATATACATTATTCATGGGGCATAGCTTTGTGATAATTCTGGAGTTCATTAGAGGGGAAGGGACAACTACAGAACACACAATATTGAACCTAAAATACAGCATCTTTCTAAATATGAGCAATTGCAGGATTTGTAATAAAGAAAGAACTGGCAAATCTTTTAGGGATGAATGATAAAGAAAGGATTCATTACTTACAGCAAAAACAAACTTCTGAAAGTAATGAAAATGCAGTATCAAGCTCCAGTACAGCCTAGGACCTTTAAGGACTCACCAAGCATTTATTAAATGCTTGTGCTCCAAAAGGAACATTCAGTTAGGCATGAGCATGATGATCCCATCCGTGCACCGTCTTTCTTCCTGTGTCACTCTTGACCAGAGAGCTTCAGAGATGTTGGCAGGGCAACAAAACACCATTGGCTCCACCTATTGCCAGCTGGAGAGATTTCCAACCACTATAAGAAATATGCAGTTTCCCAGTCTCTTTAGTTTTCTACAATAATGCAAAGGTATCAGAAAAAGGGGCCAGGAAATGTCCTGTAAATTGTACTAACTCTGCTTGACTTCTTTTAAATGAACCAATATATTAGCATGGCAGACACCCAGAAATTGAAACTATAGTAGTATAAAATCCATCTAGCCTTGAAGATGCATTTGTAAATTGATTGAAAGTAAAGATGAAACAAGATTGAGACTAGAGACCGCTTGTTGGTCCTTATGCATCAAAACCCCTCCAATAATTCTGCTTGACTGAATATTTGTTTAAATAAATGACAATGGGCTCTCCACAGTTTTGAGAAATCACATTCATGAACTGTTACTCCAACTACTGCAAACTAAATGTTTTGTTTTGTTTTTTCTTGATTAAGATACAATATTTCACAGTCCTTTACATAAACTTGATATGAATATTTTAGTGTATGATTTTACATCTATCATGGACATGTAATCTACCTAGGAAAATGCAAGATTAATGCACACCTGTATGCCTTATTCAAAGACATTTTCAATTAATCTGCAACTTGCACACAATGATCAAACACAAGCAAGAACTGGAACACATTCTGGTTGTCATAAAGTGAAATGATTGTCATCTAAATGAGAGTTGGATTTATAAGAAGGCATTAATAATAAAATACTTTCTGCATTCCAATATAAACATATGTTTAGATCACAGATGGTAATCGTCTTAACCATTTCAGTCAATTGAGTGAATAATACAATCTATAACAGAGTTCACAGATGAAATGGAATTTTTAATTGTTAATTTTTACTAAGAAATCAAAGAAAACTTGCATGTTGAAAAAATATGCAAAAATTACTTCTCTTATTTCTTCTCTGTATTAATTCATGTTCACATAATGAAATAGAAAAATATGTGTTTGGTTTAAATGGAGGAAGGTGATAAGGAGAAGTCCTTTGAAGTCAGAGTGTGCATCAAAAGTTACGAGATACTCATTCTCATCAGTGATGTAAAACAGACTTAGGTCCATTTACTGCCAGTGCCAGCACAATCAATAAATAACATTTTCTGTGACACAATGCGATGAACTGTAAGCTGCGGTATCATCAAAGGCTCTTTTCCTTTCCCTGCTGACAGGTGTATGACTCTCTGCTCTGTGGTAGCATACACAGAAAAATTCTAAAGGCAGTGGCATCCCAACAGAAAATGTAAAAGGCCCATCACAAAATTATAAGAAAATATCTGTTCTCTGATTGTGTGGTACATAGACATAGCTAAAGAAAAGTCACCAAATATATTCTCTCATCACAAAAAATTCAAAGCACTGCCAAAGTGTGTTAGCAAAACTACATGTAGTTAATCTAAGCAAGTTTGTTCTTAAGAAATTTAGAATATTAAGAGGCATTGGAAATATTCTTAAGAAGAGACTTTGAAAGAGAGCAGAAAATACCATATTCTTTTCCTCAAAGTTCTAATATCTTACAAAGACCAGACAATTCAATAGCAAACACAGAAACAAACAAAATGGAAAAGTTGCTAAAGAAACAGATCAATGTACTAATGAGGCATTTAAAATAATAAATCAAATAGTATTATTTAGACATATTGCTAAAGGAAGAAAAACCACCCACAATCTCACCATATGTAGGATATGATTTAATAACCTTAGAAAGCATCTTGTAAAAGGGTGGAATGAGACAACATCAAAAAATTTGCAACTTCTCAAAAGCATGCAAATAAAGGTAGTAAAATATGGATGGAAACAGCCCAAACTTGTTCTTGAGTTTGATGTGCCTGTTAGTTGTTCACACTGACACAAGAGAGGAAAGTCAAGCCAGGAATGCTGCCAAAGAATTATACCAACTATTGGTTTCAAAAGGATTTACCTTGGCAACCTGAAAGGTTATTCTACCAAGAATACTTTAAGGCCTCCTTGAAGAAGCAAAGGTATCATATGTAAAAGTGTTACCTTAAGGTGAGGAATCACATGTGCTTCCCTACTCTGTAGCCACAGCCAGGACTGTGGATGTCCTGCTAAACCCCAAATACATTGTCACCTGCCTCCATCACCCAGGTCATGAGCTGTGTCACACCCACCATGCATGCTGGTGACTACCACAGCACAACTGCTGTTTCATGAGTGTATTCCTGCTTACTTTCTGGACATCTTTTGGTATAGTCATAGCCTAGATTTAAATAATCAAATGCAGGAAAAGACTAAAGAGTTTGTGATGTGTTCTACTGAAAGAAAAACAACGAGGGTATTCATCCTAATAACATATGAAAAGTACCTTGAGGAGCAGTGTCATAAGTGTATGAGCCCAGATTCTGGAAGCAAAATTCTACAGATTTGTAATGAAATACGGCTTGTGCTGTTCCTTTACATAATGGAAAATTGCAGCTAAGGGAAAATATCAAGTGTACTAAAGGAATCAAAAAACTTGGGAATGAAAAAAAGTATCATTTTAAACAAAGAGGCAAAAATAAAGTCTGTAAAGTAACAATTACTTATTGCTATGAATAGTTATGCAATGAAACTGTTTGCTGTCAAAAGACACAGGGAGACTTAAGTCTCTTCCCTGTGGCTGCCTAAAATGATTTCCCACTGCAATGTTAATTATGGCAGGTCTGCTAGAGCCACAAACAATAATTTATTTATATCCTCTCCTTAAAAAAAAACAACGAAACAAACAAAAAAAGCCAACTCCCTGTCCAACTCCCCTTAGCTAAACAAATGCTTTAAGTGTGCCAGCAAAGTTACATTTTCAACAAAATATTCAGAGGAATAATTGCTTGTGTTCTTACTCTCTAGGAGCTCCACCTAACTGCTAACAGATTTATTCTTTCCCAATTGCCTTCAACAGAAACATCTGTGGGAAATTCTTATTTTGTGTGACTACTAGATGAAGTGCAGTTAATATGTAATAATAATAATAATAAAAGCCTAATGAAATTGTTTAGAAGACCTGAGGCCTCTTTGTGCTGCACAGTAAGATGCCTTCATATAAAGTATTGTATATTTTTACTTCATCAGAAGTACAATAGAGTGGAATTGAAAAGATCCACAAAAGGGAAACAGAGCTTTTGAGAAGCATGATGGAACCTACATCTATTGAAAACTGGAAAAATTAATAGTTATTTGGCTTGGAAAAGTGGGATAGCTACAGGATACTTGATTACAAACAGCAAAATGAAAACTGATCAGATTTCAATTTGAGAATATTTAATACCCTGCTATGAGAAACAAGAGGGAACCTCATAAAAGAAAATTCAGAACCTAGTAAATTAGATACTTTGTGTGCAACACAAATCACAATTTGTATCTCATATATTATAAAATACTGCAAAAAATTTTAATCTTGGTATAAGGAATCTTTCAATGCTGTGAGACTGGCAATTGGAACATCTAGTTGAAAATGTGGAGGTACTGATTTCAACAAGCAAGTATATTGTATTCAGGAGAAAGCAGAAATCTAGTGACTATTGAAGTCTCACCGCAAAAAAAAGGTTACAGTGTTTGGCCAGCAACAAACAGCTGTTCAAATTTGGACTAGATATTGCAGCTAATGCAAATTTGACATATCACAAGAGGGATTTATTTTGTAAAATCTCTGTTGTGTTTTCTGCGGCTTCATGTTGAATATTCTGGCCCTGTGAAATTACATATTATAGACAAATATAATCATCTCAAACAGACACTGAAATTACAATAAGTAGCCCACTGCTGTTCCCGTAAAAACTCATTCACCATTCTACATTTACAAGTTCTTTGTATAAACCTAGCCTCTAACAGTCTTACTGCAGATATGGTCTAATACATCTCATCCCAAACAGAAACACCTTAGTATCTAGTGGCCTATTTTCCATTCTCACCATTTTTATAATGGCACAAAACCTGGCACGTCTTATGGCTGATTACACTTTAAAAGGTCAGCAGGGGAGATGGAACAGCCTCATGAATGCATGGCATAACAACAGTCTTCTAAGACTGTTCCAAGGTAAAGCAGACCTTTACAAGAGCTGAGACATGGCAAGTGAAACACAGAATCAATACAAGAGCTGACTCATGCCTCAAAAAAAAAGATTTGCAATTCATGCTCAGTCGAGACAAGTTCACAGCTTGATTGTAGGAAGAATCATCTTCTCATCTTTCAGACTTATTCAGATTCAAGGCAGCAGCTCGTCTACTTGCAGTTTGTCTTTATGTGAGGTGTCAAGTTATCTTTGTGTCAGCCTAACCTTAAAGTTCGCACTTTGTACCTAATAATATCAAATGCTTCACCAGTGCTTTTTAAACATAATTTTAAACTGTAGTAACAGCAAGATTGTATGAAGGGCAGAAATACAACAATAGAATAAGGAAGCTCAATAGACAACTTTGTCTTTCTGTTTTCCCAGACCTTGTACCTCCTCAGCAGATCCATCCTGAAGTTTCAGTTGTTAGTTTTTGGAGATAATTTATAAAGTATGGAGTTCCAAAAGATTAGTGCTTAGTTGTCATGACCTAGTCTTTCCACAGAACACGAGTCATAACAGTTATTTGCTTTAAAATTGCAGTAGAAATCTGGTAGTTCCAAATCCAGGTACTCTAGCCAAATATAGGAGCCAACTCTCCAAGAAGGGGCTCAATGAGTAAAGCAAGAGAACTTATTCATTAGTTGGTTAAACTAGGTTTAGATTATGACAAAGTCCTTTAATATACTAGGGCAGAACCATGCCACCTCAAAGTAGTTCCAGGATGAGCCTGTTATACAACTCTACTGAATGGTTTAAATAGGAACAAACATACTGAGTGGTTGAACAGCAAGTTAGAGTTAGGGGCATGCTGCTTTGTCTTGACAGACAGAAAAGGCCTTAAAAATGCCTTTACTTTCAAAGTCTCACAAAATTAGCATTCAGGAAAAGCTTCTTCCAATTGTAAAAACATCCACTTCAGCTCCTGAACAAAATGAAGGCAAATTTTGGTAGATAGGCAAGCAAAAAAATTTGAGCCTCAATATTCTATTTTAGCCTAAAGGGTCTCATTCAAGAGTGTCTTAAAAAAAAAAAAAAAAAAGAAGTTGATTACACTGCTAATTTCAATGTCATTAAGTGCTACTTTGGCTGCATGCAGTATCCCTCTTGGCTAAATCAACATTCTGATCCATATAGGTATTCTTCAATTACGCTGAGCTATCACTTTGAAATATGTTTCAATTTAAAGTGATATAATAATCCCACATTCATTCAGTCTTTAATTTGAATTGCAGGTAATGCAATATGGATATAGCAGACAACATACTGTCTACTAGCAGTTTTACAGTGAATCTTTTCTGGAGTCTGTAATTTTAATATTTATTTAACTGAACTGCGCATAATCTACTTCAACATAGTACATATTCTTGTCTTTTCCTGTCTGATTCACTGTATAGAAACACATTTAATACATGAAATATGTATATATCTCACACATAAATACATTTCTAAATGCATGAAATAAACCCCTAAAGAATTTTAAAATATGGAATACTACTAATTATATTTATTTATGCCTGGTTATTTCATGTTGACAACAGAAGGCTGTATTTTCACTAAGTAAGTGTGTGTGGCATAGAGAATGGCAGGTTTGCTTGAATTAGGGTAGGAAGAATTTCTGGACTCAATTTTCTCTTTTGTGTAGCAAGCAACTGCTTGTATACTGGGCTGAATGCAGAAGATAGAGGAACTTTTTTTTTTTTTTTTTTCCCCGCAATCTGATGATTTTTTTCTGTGTAATGAAACCAAGAACACATCTGTACCTTTGAAAGTCAAGCAATGAAGTCAGTGCTTCCTTATAGTCTCAGACTCTGGCTAGTTCCAGAGCTTACTCACTTCAAGATGCATTTGCTAAATTATTGCTATCCAGAATTTTCATTGTAGCAGTGGAGGATTAGGAAGTTTCAAGCAAGCAAAAGCTCAGAATCTGAACCTGACAAGTATTTGCTAAACCAGAACTCATTTTATAATCTTAGCGTGGCTCAAGTAAAGAGCAGACATGAAACCAAAGAATTTTCTTAACACGAAGAGAATATTTCCCATGTTAAGAATTACCCCAGAGGCCACCAAGAAATAACTATAAATGCCATTTGTATTCTGCCTCCCAAGAACAGCTCTTCTCAAAAGATTCTGGGACATTTCATACTTGTGAAGGATTTATTCCTCTCCATAGAAAGGGAAATGTAATCATAACCAACTTTGACCTTAGTACAGCATTTGAAAGAGCCAACAGAAAAAACCTTAGATGTTTGTATTTTTGGTTCCAGATGATGTTACTGGAAAACCTTCCTAGTTTGTGTTTTGAAAAGCAAATCCTTCAAAAACTGTGATTTTTGCACATCTTTCTCAAAGGAGAATGTCGCAAAGAGCATTCAGTATACTGTACTGTGCAATGAAGTGCTAAGAAACTGTGACAATACCTTGCCAAGAAAACTTAGAATCAAAGCAGAAATATTAATGGCTGTGTGATCAGATGAAAACTGATTGCATGGTGTGGGAAATATTACTCAGTTCTTTCTCCAATATTGTGAAAGGCGTTTCATTATTCATTAGGTTAAACAAGGAAGTCAATAAGACACATCTGTCAATAACCTGAACAATTAGCTGCTGACTGACTGATTGTGTATTGGATTGAATGGAGAAAAATGATAGGTGGTGTTACTGAAGCTAGATACTGATTTCAATATTTCATTCAGTCAGCTACCTTAAGATATAACAGGTCCTAAGCCTAGGTAGCCTTGCAACATGTAAGATGAAGAGCGAAGAATAAAACTGAAATAATTCTTAATTTTCAAATAAAAGCCCCTTTTCCTAAAGTGCTACTTCTATAGCATCATTCTTTCATTCACAGTTCATGACCACTACCTAAGAGCTCATCTTCTATCGACATGTTTTCAAACAATATTTCCCAATTACTAAGCCGTGTATGAAAGATTATTCTCACGTAAAAAACTTTGGGATTTTCTTTTATTCTCATCACAAATCGATGTACAGGAAATTGCTCAAATTTGTCAGAACAACCACTTCTGTTGCAGCTTAACCATTAGATCTATCCTGCAAGAGAGCCTGCTAGACTTTCTTTTCCAAGAAATCAGCTATCATGTCTTACAGACTAACCTGTTAGAACCTAATCCTCTCCTCCCCAAAATACTGTTTTTCTTTGATGGATATATATGTCTCAAGTATGAGAGGTTTTTTTGTTCCCATCTTATTTCTGTCTCCATCCAGAAGCACCCCAAATTACTGGCAAGCTACCTAAGTCAAAGAGCAAAAATTAGAAAAGAAAGCAAACAATCAAAATAAGCAGTGGCACTTTCTTCCTTCGAAGTAAAGAAGCTACCTGGGCATCAAAAAATAGCCAAACAAGGCAGGAAAGTGCCCTCAACAGACATAGCCCTTTAATTCCTGTTGTCCAAGCTATGTAGAACTAGCTGCAAATTTTGTAAGCCTAATGAATGGTCAATGATTAGTATTGAGGTGGAATGTACTTCATTGAAAAATTTAGTGTCTGATATCAGTGTCACACACCACAGCATTAATGGGATCAAGATGCAACAATAATAGTTTCCATGACAATGCAGCACAGGCGCTCAACAGCACCTCCCCGGATAAACACTAATCCTTCAGAAAAACAAGAAGGTCATTACAGCAGCTTGTCAAATCAATGCAGAGAGTGTCTGAGCCGATTAAGGCATCTTCTCTCAGCTCTGACATGGTGTCAATAGTACGGGGCCACTAGTGCTCAGTCAGATGACTGAAGTGAAATGCCTATCAGTCAGGGAGCTGAGATGGACTAATGATTCCCTGTGCTGCCTATTAGAACTACATGACAACTCAATCCTGTTTGGTTTTTTTTTTAAAAAAAAAAAAAAAAATGACCTTGCTGCTTTGTTTGAAGCTGAATTAAATTGACAACAGCGGCTAATCTTTACCTAGGGCGATTAATAGAATTAAAGTACAACAACAAAGGCACACAAGGTTTTATGTTTTATATTCTTAGTTTGATAATGCTTGCAATTTACTAGGGTCTTTACAATCAAGTACAATGTAAATATGTATATCAAGCCAAGTTTTGTTTGAACGGATCTGAATGAATCTATTCGTAAAAGTACACTATTTTAAGTGAGTAAATGTGCAAAGACAAAGTATGGTCTAAATACAGTAATAATCAGCCATACAGGTTTAAAAAAAAAAAAAAAGTGAAGGAAATGTTCAAAGGAGAAAACTTATGCTATACTTGCCAGCCTACACAGGTGATAGTCCATGTATGGAAAGGATACATTCCATACAAACATCACTTGCTTTAAAGATGCTTTAGATCTGTAGCTTTTCCTGTGAATGCATAGTGTACCCCAAAATGCAGGGGCATAGTATGTACCTTATTATTTTGTAGCTATCATGAAAATGTTTAACAAGTAGTCAAAATAAAGCAAAGGTGTAAGCATGTAGGTGTACATGCTTTTCACCTGAGGCCATTCTAAACTGATGAGCTTGATGAAAGTCTTCACCTTCACATCATGTTTCTCAGCAGTTTATCAGTTTACATTACTGACCTACTCAATCAAGAAGAATACAGAAGTTACAAGGGGGAAAGAATCCTGGGCAGAATCTTTTATATATGTTAAAGAGAAAGTCAGAGCTGTTAGTAAAACTGAGAGATTATTGTTTTAAAGATGTACTTTTGCTCACAACATTGGCAACACAGTGGAGTTGACTTTAACCAGTTAGAGTTCTGAGAAATATGCACCACACCACTGAGTCTGAGCTGTGGATTGCACTGAGGAAAAGGACAAAGAAATACTCAGCTGCCCAAATTCTTTTCACTGAAGCCTCAAAGCCCATCTAAGCCAAAGTTAATTGATGTTGGTGGACTTTGAAACAAATCCTCATTCCAAGAGCACTATTGGTTTTTTTTCTTTTTTCCAGAAGATGTGAATGAGAATAGAATAGGGTTCAAATCTGCAGAAAATATACCATAAAGATATGATACAAAGCCTGTACAAAGCCTGCTGCAGAGTAACAAGCATGATGAGGACAAAGGGGATTTATATTTACCACAAAATAAGTCATTGGAAGGACTAAATAGCTCAAGGGACTGGTACTGAGTTTGAAAGCTTTTCACCTTTTAGTATCAAACTCAAATCTAGCCCCAAGCTGTAGCTATTGAAGGTCATTATCATCCAGTAGCTGTTCAATATTGTGGAAACAGCCCACTTCTCACTGGACAGGGAGTCACATTTCAAAGACAGCAGCATTTCTGAGGTTCATTAGAACCCATAATTTTGGTTTCAGCGTAGAGCAATTTATCAGCTGCTGAGCATCGTGCCCTCCAGAGGTTGACAGATCAGACAGGAAAGTTTGCAGTGCTGACACAATGCTGGCTGTGCTGCCTGTGAGGGAGGACTTGCTATGTCTCAAATCTAGCAGGCTTTGAACTGTAATTGCACAAGTTAGAAAATATTTAAATACCCATTTAAATATTTCAGGACTTGATTCTGGTTTTATTCAACAGTCATCAAAAATTTTAAACAGTTGCTCACTCACACAACCTCAAATAGGAGCAGACAGCATTTTAAGAGTGAATTCCCAGTAACATTCACAGTGAGAGCAAGCCTTAGACTGAAAATATACAGAATCTTGGACTTCCTCCTGAAGATTTCATTCTGTGCTCTAAATAACTTATTAGTGGTGTATCATATGTCGTCATATGTGTAGTGATTATTTTAATTCTTTCAACATTAGATTTTATGATGTACATTTCTCTACACCAGTTGACAATTGCACTCACTTTGATTAGTTTACGTTGCCCAAAAAGTTCATGTCGGTGCTCATTATTTTACATAATTGGGTAAAGCACATACCCAACAATAAACCTGTGAAGTTTGCTTTCAAGCAAAGTAAAAATTTGTTAGTTAAGTACAAATTTACCATTATAGCATGAAATTTTCATTGATATAGTTAATAATATATTACTATTTTGATTTTTTTTTTCATAAAATATTCCCTGGATAAAATCATAGACATTTACAGGTATACTGCCCATTGTGTTCCAGCATTCTCTGCTGGAGTTTGACAAAGTACAGCTAATACTATTCTCCCCTGTGTCTCTAGTGGCAGCCTGTGTAATAGATACTAGATTTATACAACCCAATAGTAAGAATTAAAAAGTATTAAGGTTTTTCACTGGGGAATGATTTAATTGTTGGTTGTTAATCAACCTGACCATGTTTCACTAATCTTGAATTACTTTCTAATCTGACAGTGCATGCATGCATAAGAAGGAACATTGAGGTAAAGACAGGATTTTATATGTTAATTCTGAAATGTGACTAAGAGCTCTCATTTTATATGATGATTGAAACTCCAAGTTAGCCAAAAAATAATGAGGTAAAATGATCTCAAATTAAATCTGACATGATGGCAGACGAATCTAAAAGGAGAGGGGTAATGGGGAAAGGCAAACAAACTAAAATTCCACCAACTGAAAAAACAAAGCTGATTTTCTTAAATTTAACTTATATTTTCCATATATATTCTTGGAGCACTAGCTCCTAGAAGACAAAAATTTGTGTTTGTGATACCATATAGATCGTAAAAGACAATAAAGAGGCATTTCTTTCAGGTTTTTAACAAGCATAGATAACATCAAAATTGAGTCACTTCCTGACTGTTAGGCAGGAACTCTTCTGGGTAGTTCACAATCATCAGTGATGACAATTACTGTCTCTATCAGTATATCAGTGTATCAGACAATATTTTAATTTTAATTTGAAACACCAACTAGAAGAATTAGTGAGAAAAGACATATACCTTTCCTGACGTTTGTGTATAAAGGTTAAAATTATTACTAAACTATCCATCATAGATCAAACAAACTAAAAAACAAAGGAAGCTTTAAAGAATCCCTGTTAGAGAAGAATCTTTTGAAAATGTGTCTCTTAGCATGCATATTTAAAGTTCTTGTTCAAGCAGTGCTACTATTTAAATAATAATAATAATAATAATAATAATAATAATAATAATAATAATAATAATCTGTAGGACATAATTCTTCCAAAGACACAACCAATACTTTAAGGATGATATCCTATCTTACCAAAAGAAAAGGTTAGAGAGACTAAAACCTCAGACCTCTGCTCCCAAAATCTAGAATTAGTTGTTCAATGTAAAGTAAAAGTGCTTAATTTTGAAAGCAGAGTTTGAGGAAATTAGCACATGCTCTCTTTAAAACCTTGAACTGACTTTGAAGGTTTAAATACTCTTAGCAAAAATAAATTGGGGTATATTATTGCTTCAGAAATCCCAAATCTAGACTTCTATTCTGAACATATCAGTTTGTACCTTAAAGTCCCAGAACAAGTTTTCTAAACAATTATTTCCTTTATACACACATATATAACTGTATATGTGCATGTAAATATTTAATAATCCCTTTTAGCAGGGTCCTCTATACTGAAAGCAAATAGGTTTTAGCAACAAGTAGCACATTTTTTTTAAAGTGACTTTTAATTTTTTTAAAATTGTAGAATATGTTTTTAGGAGGCTCCCCAAAAAAAGCTAACTAACAAGACAAAACATCAGCCTAAAATTATTAGCATAATCATTCATGTATGTCAAGCTAAAGCTAGGACCAAGCATCTTCTACCTGCAGCAAAGCCACATTGATGCTGAAGCGCTGCCACAAATTCAAAAACCTTCAGGAACTGAAATGAAATTATGCTCAGAAGTACCAAGAAATGGCCAGTTAGAAAAACTAGGAGGAAGGTCTATATCTTATCAGGGTTTCTAGAGAATGAACAAAACCCCCTGCAAATCTTACATTGTCATTTCAGGCCCTTTTCGATGTTGCAATCATTAAGCACATCTCACAGGGCATGTTTCTTCTGTGAGCAAGACCTCAGTCCCCCAAGAGTGACATCTGAATTTTTGGCCACGTAAATTAAGTTTGACAATCCTTACAAATGTTCTTGCAAATTCCATGAAAATTGTGACTCAAAAGAGAACAAAAGGCCTGACTGGGAGAAAGGCTGTTTTTAAAACTAATAGTGTTCTTCAGAACTATACATTTGCTTAAATCTATTAAGTTCCACATGAAGGCATCAAGAGCCTTTACTATTCTTTACTTTTTCACAGTTCTGTCTCAATTCGGAGCTCCTTGCTAACACCACAACACTCAAAGGCTCACAATGAGGGCAGAACTGAGGAGCTATAGATACTGCAACCTCTCAAAGAACCAGCTTATGGTAAGATAAGTGACCTTAGTTTCTTATCCTGTATGTGTCCATGTGACAAACAAAATTTCCTCTAGATGGTAGTGACAGAACCAGGCAGAGACTGAAAGGTCTCTTCAACTAGATATTTCACCTAAATGACATACTAAATACATATTTTCAAATAAAAGCTAGTAAGATTCTACATGTAGCCACTTCAAACACCTCAAAAATTGGTCTTTAAGAATCATGAGGACGGAAGCAAACATTTCTTTTGTCCTGGCAGAATACACCTTAAGGTTCAAAAGCAAAGATTTGTTGCTTCACTGAAAGAAGGTGGAAAAGTCATACCTAATGTATTCTGACATTCTCATTATGACATAATTTAGCCTGTCAACAACCTGGATATAACCGCATAAAGGTAATATAAACTAATAAGCAAAAAATAAAGGGAAACCACAAAGAAATCTCTAATGATCATCAAAGGTATTGTCATCCTTCACAACTTACAGCTTTGCTTAGAGGAGACACTCCATCAGCTACTGAAATAGTTCAGAGAGCTGTGGTACTATCTCATGGGTCAGTTTGGACCCTGTGTTCATGACCATCACTGCTGATATGAGCTGCATGGTCTGACATCAAAAGTGGGACTCAGTCAGCATTAGAACAAAAATGTTGAAATTCCACATGGTGCTAGGATTCTTCCTGAAAGTATGACTAATACTCCTGAGAAATTTCAACACTATCAAGCACTGGAGAAAAAAAAAAAAAACAAACAAAAAAACCCAAAACAAACCCAAACAACAAACAACAGTGTACAGCAGCAACTATTTTGTTAATTCTACTTCATGGAAAAATGGTAGTTCCAGTGAATTTTATAAAACCCAGACTCCTCCAAAGGAAGAGGAAACCTATCTGAGAATCTGTTTTCATGAGTTCTTTGGAGCACAAATTCAAATACAAGGGTAATGTCTTCTGTGGAAACATACATTATATGTGGAGAGGGAGGGAGGGAGGGAGGGAGGAAAAAGATTGCTGAAATGAAGATTAACCTATGAGCTTATAAAAAGTGATGAAAAGAGGAACACTTGACGCTCATAAATGGTCTTTGTACTGCTATAGCCATTGAAAAAATAAGGTTTTTTAAATGGAGACTAAAATTTCTGTGAAACTTCAAGAATTCTGTTAAAAACTGGCAAAATTACAGACTGGTACTGACAGAAATGTATCTGTTACATGTGTGCACTAGAAGCATAACTCTTACATTAAAAAGAACTACAAATGAAGTTATTAAGGTCATAAAAACTTTCTGAATATGTCAGCTTAAGATGCTGTCATACAAATTTTACTCTCTATAATAAATCCTCATATGCTCCCATAGGATGTGATGTAACAGACAATAGTGTTCATGTCCATGAAATCGTGTAACCCAATGGGAATCCTAACAGAGAACTTGTTAAACATTGGTAAGGTTTTGAGTGACTGTAATTAAGTAGCCTACTTCTCCCCTTGTGTTCCACCACGACAGCTGAGGTCAGCTGCAACACTTGAGTCCCTAAACATAAATGTCAGGGGATGTCGACAGGAAATGCTCAGCAAAAGCCCTTCACCTCTGGAATTCACTTCTCTTTGACAGAGCCCAGGTCAGTTGACAATCAAGATGTAGAGCAAGGCCTCTTTTGTAATACTTCCCAACAGAGCCATAAAGATACCTTTTAATATGCTAGTGCAGCTAATTAGTTACCTAAAGACACTAAATTAAATAACAAAACATATTCTGATTTCCCTGTATTTTAAACTTAGCATACATGGCTAGAAACACAGTTTTTAGTGTTTTTTTAATCCATCAAAAATCACTGAGATGTGTATTAAAGAGTTGAATGATAGGATGACTGAAAACACAACAGACACCCAATGTTTACATGTATAATGAGAAAAGCAAAGAAAATGTACAGTAATGAGAGGCAATTTAGAGAATAATCACAGTAATATTGTAATGCCTACAACCAGCATATCATGCCTGAAGGGAAATATCCTGAAGGGATATCTTGCCTAAAGGGATATGGTCTATACCACAAAAGCTTGGAGCCATTGTAACCCCTAGGGAAAGATGATAATGGCTGTACATAAAGTATAATTTATTTACAATTTGAGCAAGTCTTCCATCAAGTCCCTAATGACAAGCTTACTAGTTACGTTAAAAGCTGTGCTGATTCTGATAAAGGCATGAAGTCAATAAAGTAAGCAGAAGGAATCTGCAATACAAGGGGAAAATGGATGTTGCTTACTAGGTAAGAAGAAATAGAAATCTAGGCAGCAATACAGACTTAAAAAAAAAATCTGTATTAAAAGAATTCCCAATACATGATCTCATAGCAACAGACAAACTGTACTGGCTACTCATAAGGAAGCATGATCTGATGTGGATCTAACAGCTCCATTACCTTGGAAACATTGAGAGACCATTATAGAGCTACATCTGTACATACTTTTTAACATTTTATTCTCACTCATTCTTTGCTTGTGTTTTTAACTGTTTGTGGGAAAGGGAAATGGGTCTTTTAGGAATAGAAGTCTTCTAGCTATTTTCCCAGTGTCTCTGAATAAATGAGACATCTATTGATAAATGCATGTGTAGGGATGAAAGAAGGAGAAATTTTAAAATTACTGAAAAAGATGGGATACCACATCAAATAAACAGCAGTAACAGGAAAGTGAGAAGTAGCGTGTGAAATTTATTTTCATATGAAATGAGTCTTCTGTCTTTCAGCAATGTAAATCAGGAGACACCCCATTGACACCAACCTGGTTATACTGGTGTAAAGCACTGAAATTATAAAACTATGTAGCACTCTCACAGTGATCCTAATTCTATGTCATTATACATTTTCTGATCTTTGTTTAAAAGTCTGTTATGAGATGTTAACAGAGGCCATTAAAAATAAAAAAACCCAACAAAAAACAGGACAAAGCTTCAAATATGGTGTAAGTATATTGTTTTCAATATACTATGATTTTATAAATGCACATAGACTAATTGCAAACTACCAGCACTGCAGCTACAGTCAATTCATCTGAACCCATGGAATAATTAGGATGCAAAAATCTGATAGCTGACTTGCTCTGTAGATCACACTTACAAAGGGGATCTCCTTGAGGGAAAAAATGTATTTTTAGAGTCATTGGTTGTATCACAAGTTCTTTGGTTTGTGGAGCTTAACAAATTAATCAGAAGAGAGCCATCAAGGCTTCCATCCATGGGGTTTTTTTAGTTTTTCATAACTGAATACTTTTCATAACAATCAGCAAAGAAAAACTTCCTCACCTTCCCACAGTACAGGATAGTCCCTGAAGAAGGCTGAAACTGAAACTTTACACCTTACACAGACTTCTGCCACATTATCATTAAGCTTCAGGGCTAAAGGAACTCACTGATTTCACCAGTGAATCTGTAATTCTTTTATGCAAAATGGATGGTGTATCCCTAAGGCCAGGAAGGTACCTACAGGCTAGAAAATCCTATGCAGGACTAAGGACCGGGAGATTCTGTCAAAGAACCAGTAGGCTACGTGGAAGTGGAAGGAGTGGGATGCATATAATTTTAAAGGCATATTCTTCCTCCTTAACCCAGACAGGATTTAAGACTCTACATTCCTTATGGAGATACGCATATCTTTATGAAGATATGTATAGTCCTTATGGAGGGGCATATCTCCATATAAGTCAGGCACTCCTTTCTTCTGAATTTCCTAGTGTTCCCACTTGTGTTCCCACTCAGTGGGGTATCTGCTATAGGTGCCACAGTGAAATTCCTAACTTTTTCCATGCATTCAATATAGAATTTAGAGATCTTACTTAGGGGTCTCAATACCAGTCTAGGAAGGATTCATCTAAGGATTAATAAATAACTATAGCACACAGCCTATACCCATCTATGACTTTAGTCTAGTCCCTCAAAAATATATGCAGGACCTGAAAACTAAACCTAAGGTAATCAGATGTCTACATCCTGATGATTTTTTCCTTGAGCAGTCAATAAATTCAAGCAGAAAAAATTCAAAGGAATAGGATGGGCTAAATAATTGTGGGTGAATAGCAGGAGCTGTAACAATTGGTCTCTATGTGGAAAATATAATAGAGATACTTTACTTTTTCCGAGAAGGTTTTAGTCATTGATGAAATGACTAAAATATTGAAATATTGAAATATTAATATGAAATATTAACTTCTCATGATAGTAGAAAAAGACATAACACAAATAGTTTAGCAAATTTGTGAGCATTCATAAGGATTTTTTCACTCACGTGAATGTATTCTTTGGGAGTAGTAAGACAGCAGGAAACAAGGGAGACATTTATTTGAAACTGTAAAAATTGAGAATAAGAAATACTGTAATCTTTAACATCTATCACAGCATAATTGTTGTTTTCCATTTAGTGGCAAAGTATGACTTTCCAAGGGCTGCTAGAAGGATCACCATTTCACAAGGACAGCTCTGATGATGAACGATGGTCCTTGTGTCTTAGTAAGAAATTTAATATCTTTTTTTCTCCCTTTGCCTTCCTCCCTTTCTATGCCATGCTGCCAGTTATAAAAGCTTAGTGTAATCCCCAGAGTTTATAAAGAAAGTGCATTAGATATAGGGAGGGCAAGGCAGACATTGGCTTTGGCAGTTTGTGTGAGCTGATGAAGAGCAGCAGCAAACTCCCTCGATGGACCGAAAGAAATGCATTCCCCTTTGAATCACTATTCAGACAGTACCAGAACAACCCATCTGAGTTACAAGTTCACCACTTTGTATGTAAAGCTATAAATTCACATACATATTAATAGTATAGACATCTAGTAGAAAAATAAATCTTTTCACTTTTTTCTTGGTTTGCCTTCATTCTGTACATATGCCTAAAACCTTCCGAAGTCAATTAGAGTTTAATAATCTAAGTCTAATGAAAAGAAAATTGAATCTTCTTTTTTATAGTTACATGAAACAGTACACAAAGCAAGAGGCAGTGAATTTAAGCATTTGGGATTCTGACTTTGATACACTTCTGGAATTGAAATCTCATCAGGAAAGAAGCACGCAATTAAAACATCTTTCTTTTGCATTGGTTCACTCACATTAAGTATGACAAGTTATACACAGCAGAAAAATCTCAGCCTAGATTAGCAATACCGTATTTTCCACAGTGTGCAAGGAAAGGAAAGGACACACAATTAAAACATAGTGTAAGCAGGCACAATCAGTTATCTCTGAAAAAAACCCCACAGTTTTAGACATTAAAATAATGCTGCAAGCCCACACAAATAAACATTCACTTTAAAATTTCTTGTCCTAATAACACAGCTTCCTCTTACAACATTGTTATGAAATCCTCTTGTATTCTCTTGAATATAAGCCATGATGTATCTAAAATCTAATAAGATCTACAATGGAATTTTTGCTAGATTCATTACAGTTTGATGTCAAGTGGTGAAATCCACTTAATTATTTTCTACCAATATCTTAGTATGTATTCTCTCTGCCGTGCTAGTGAATATAGGAGATTCAAAGTTCCTCTGTAAGTCATTATATAAATACTAGAAATAAAACTTCTTAAAAGCAAAGTGAAATACAAAAACGTATCAAGAGCTTTTTTTTCTAAATCCTTCTGACTAAGAAGAGTTTGAGCCAACAGAAATTAGCCCACTCTTTGATGTTATTAATGAACTAGTACTGACAATGGTGCTATATATTTTTAAAATAAGAGCTTCATTGAACTATGAAAAAAGCCTGGTAACCCATAATTTTAAATATATATATATATATTTATAGATATACATATATCTATGAATTATTCATCACTATACCCATTTGCATCAAGAAAATTTCTGGAATTTGATCCTGAGTAGCTTTATTGTCATACCATGAAGATATGATTCTTTTCTTTTTTTTTTTTTTTTTTTCCTGGATACTTAGTTACAGCATTACAGAAGTTGTGTTGCAAAAATTATCTACATTTTTTCATTTACTAAAATAACAGTGCTGGGAGACACTAATTATGGGCCATGTAAACATAAAGAGTAGTGCCTACTCTGAACTCCTTAGAAAACTTTAAATCTCAAAAATGTAGACAGCCATATACTTGCTTCATCAATGCCACTTGGTTGCAAGTGTGGAGACTCATTAGCTAAATAAATCCCTAAGAAAAACAAGAATTCTTAGTGTGCAAACTGTTGCTTGTTAATGTGTTAGAATGGTTAAAAATACCTATAGAATTGCCTGACTCTGACCTTAAAACAGTCTTCAATTAATTCTAGTCTGACAGAATTCAGCTCTTCCTGAAGAGTGACACAGAGACTGATTTTAGATCTTTGGAGGTTATCCAGCCCAGACTCACATTCAGTGGTAGCTCTAATGCTTTCTTCTGGTGGGAATCTTGACAGAAAATATTCCAGTACATTTTACACATGTGTGTGCATGCCTGCACTTACACAAGCGCACAGGTACTTATAATGTAAAACTTTTAAAAGATCGGTATTGTACCAGCCAAGACAGTATCAGTTACTCTTTAACAAGATTATGTTACTGATTTTATTATCAACTGAAATTAAATTGTGTTTGATTTTAATATAAGTATAGAATTAAGGGATATTTTAGTAAAAATCATTTATTTTATTGTATTTTTAATCTAGCAACCGACAGCTACTCTAAAATCCCCTGTACAGCCCTGTACCAAGGCTGAAGGGATTGGTCATAATTGTTTAGTAGGAACGGTTAGAACCTAGGTAACAAAACATGAGGTGATTTGTAAACTGATTTATAATACATACATAGGACTACAAGAATGCAAGTAGTTGTCAGGGTCCAGGATTAATGGGAACTGAGGCAAGTAACCATAACAGCTTGCAGGTACCTGCCAAGAAAACTGTGTCCTTAAGCAAAAGGTAATTCCGGCAGGGGGAGATCGCGACCACCGACACATGGACCACCTCCTCCCATTACACCCCAGACCCATTTCTAGACGTTTCTAATCTCTACTGCGCAGAATCGGAAATAGGAGAAGAATATGTTAATGATTTCTTGGAAGTTGTGTGCTTATGTATGAAGACAATGAATATGTATGAGTACGTTCTATCTAAGGTGTATGATTCTGGTGCCTGGCACGTGTTGTTGGTGAGAGCACTCCCCTACACGTCCGGCCATCAATAAAGAAGTGTCTGCTTATCTGCATCAAATTGGTGTCGATAAGTTATTTTTATCCCGGATTTTGGTGACAGTGAGAATACTTATTTGGTATAAGCTTGAAAACAGAAAAGAAACATCCATTACCTTTTAAAGGACCTAGTAACTTCTTCCTACATGCCTGTTCTTTCACGTCATCTGTGTTGCCAAATGCACACTTCCAAACCCCCCAGAGGCCTACTAAGCAAGCACACAGCTTCATGAGAACACCACAACGCAGAGTAACTCTGCAGTATTGAATCATTCTGAAACTCATTACGCATTATGACAAGTTTGTAGTTTACTTCACTGTACAACAGACCTAAACCTCTATAGCACTAATTTGCCACTGTGTGCAGCTACTAAGGCAGACCAGCAACAAAAGATTTTAGGGAGGTTTCTAAAATTTTTGTGTTGATGAACCCTACTGCTTCCATTACAAGAACTTTCTATGCTTCTTTGCAAGGCAGACTACTGCAAGTAGTAGATTAGGTCAGCTGTACCTTTGTCTAGGCAATTGCTAAAAGCCTTCAAGCAGATCTCGAAGCTCTGTTCATTGTCTGTTTCAGCACTGCACTACCTTTCTAGTAAAGGTATTTTTCCTAATGGCAAAGCAACCTGCAAAGATACAAGGCATGATAATGTGGGGCTTTTTATTTACTGAACCCCAGCTGATTGCATTCTGCATTTCTACAATTTTGCCATGACTCATACTGAAGGGCCAACTGACAAGTGATTGCAATGACTGAAACTAGAGAACAAATGCAGTTCTGAGTAGAATTGCATTACCTCTCCCTATTTAAATTAGATCTAATAAGAACTTAAAATGTCCACAGTCATCTGTCCCTATGTTTACAAACTGTGTTACAACCATCGATCTGTGGGGCTAAACAGTTATTGATCACCTTGAGCAGTAAGGCAGCTGCAGACAAGAGCTGTGAAGCAAGCAGGAATCTTTCCTTCCACTGCACCATACCTGGTAGTGGGAAGTAACCTGCCAAAGGAGTTTTTGTTTGTATTTTTACAGTTTCATGACACCTAACCCAGACTTCCTCATTTTCTTGCTGCTTGATTAACTAGAGGAAGAAAAAGTCAAACAGTATAAGCAGTATGAATACATATTCGTCTTTAAAGCATGTGGTAACAGCTTTCCGTATGGGAGATTTTGCCATGTTTATTAATACAAAATCATAAACAGTCTGTACCTCATAACAGACATTGGCTGACACAGAGTAAACGTTTTAAACTACAGAGAGCTTTTAATAGGGCAGGTATGGAGGGTATAGGCCAGGCCATGGTAACTACAGCCTTCATCACTAGTACCAGTGTGTGGCACACAACAGGGCACAATCGTATAATGTTTCTGATTTCATTCTCTCTGTGTGCCAGTACGCAGCATGTCATACCATACTAGACTAAGGCATGGATATGATCTCCCACTTAAGTGATTATTCACCAACGACATCTCTTATATAGCTGGAAATCAAGTATGTTCAAAACACAGATATCTACAACAGAGATTTATGTAAAAAAATACAGTATTTAATGGGTTAAACACAGAAATCTTTCTGAATCTGATGGCAAAGCTAAGTAGTGCATCACTTCCTTAATAAAGCACTTAAAACTGTTGCCACCACTACACTTCTGAATGTTCCTTCCCCTCACAGTTCCTAGAAGTTTAATGGGGCACCATTACCATTATCTCATTTGCCTCAATTTCATATATGTCTTAAAAGAATGCAAATAGCAATATTATCTGTAGTGCTCTTCTGAAGCACAACACTTCTTATACATTTTTTTCTGTTCTCATCAAAGAAATTGTTACAGAATTTTAGGAAGGACATCTTAGCAAAGGAAGAATACTCAAGATTTCTGAATGAAACCAAATGATAGCTCTTCTAAATTCCATAGGCGAAGTTCATTCTCCTTGCACTTGCTCCAAGAATTAACCTGTGAAATTATTTTAAATAAGTTTTAAACCACTACTCTGTGACATTTCCAATTTGCAAACAATATTAATTGAATATCAAACCCACCAAACTCAAAAAGTCAAAGGCAAAACAGAGAACAAAAGAGGTGCACAAACAATAATTTTGCAAAATATACACACAATTGGGAGAAACAAAAAAACCCAACTCTCTAACATTTTGAGTGTATAAAGAGAGACAACATTTGGTATGGATGAGTTGCATGGTCTCGAATGGGAAAATGAGGAGCACACAGATATAATAGAGTCTAAGGAGGCTCTTGAGCAATGGAAGTGGTGAAGTTCTGTCTGAAGAGATAGTTATTATTTGATTTATCTGAGTTACAGAGATAAAAATGCTGCAGCAGCTGTGAAAGCACTTAAATACAATATTTAAATGCACTATGATGTACCATGTGGTATGGAAGTAGGCAACTGGTATTTAGAACAGGGAGCTGATCAAAAATAAGAAGGCTGGAGACATGAATGAGTACTATTTATAAGAAGCATACGATCATATTCACCTCAGGAACCAAATGGTTGGTGTCAGCCTGTGACATTCATCTTGAGATGGCTATAATAAGTGATAATGATGAATGTAATCCACACAGCCAACAGCTTTACTAGCAAGGTAAATCATATTTAGCATCCTCCACTTTTGAATGATGTGCCTTAAATATTAATTTACAACCTTCCATTGCTCTTATCTTATAGGCGAATATTATTCATGAACTAATTTTTAGCCTTTATATTATCATATTATTCTTCTGGATACTTTTAAGCATCACTGAGCCTACTGAAGCTTTTCAGACGTTGCCAGACATTTCCTGTGCAATGACTTCATATATGCAGTAAACTAGACTCAGGCCTCAGACAACAAAACATTTCCCAAAAAGCAACTCAACTAGTTGAACTAAAAGTTGTAGCTACCTCCTAAAAGGGAAAAACAAGAGGACTTAATTACAGATATTCTTTCATAAGATCTGAACTTACTCTTTTAGATGTCAGAGGGAGAGAACTGGACTCGCAATCAAATAACTTCCATCTACTACCCGTTCTCACAAAATAATGCAAAGCACATGAACACCTTTCCTTCACACTCATCTAAGCTCCAACAAATCCCTGAGCTAGAGGCATAATCTTTGGACTTCATAGCACTTAAGAACTTTAATTTCTTCCTTATCAGGTAGTTTTTAAAAGCCATATGCAGTTTAAGTAGTCACAATGGCCCATGGCAAAGAAGTTCCACAGTTTGTTTGCTTTGGGAAAAGAAACAATTTTTGTTTGTACCATTACTTTCACTTGATGCAACTTTGGTTTCATATTGGAGGGGAGAGTGAATAATTATTCATCTTTCTATGTCTGGAACAATTTGACAAGCTTTTTTCATATTCTCTCTGAACATCTCTTCATTTCTCTCATTCCAGATTGAAAATTCTAAACTCAGTTTAGTTTTTAGCTCACATGGACATTTTTAGCTCACATGGAAATCCCTTACATCATCCATGTTGAATGTGGTTTTTTTCCTGAAGTTTCGCTAATTCTACTTCATCTTCTTTAAATTGGAATAATCAGCGCTGAATATGGTGCTAAAAATGCAGGCACACCTTGGATTTGTACAGCAGGATTATAATTTCCTAATTTGCTTTATTATATTCCCCTAGTAAATCCTAATATTCTATTCTTTTTGACCATTACTGAGAACTGAACTACCTTTTTCATTTAGCTATCATAAAAGCAAAGACTTTATTCTGAATGTTAATGCAATCTATATCATTTATGTTTTCCGTAAGAAATATTTTTAAAGAATGATCAAGATATTACTTTCTAAATTTAACCAAAAAGCCAACCAAATCACCTGTTTCCTTGCTAAGAAATATGTTTTGCCTTGATATTTAATTTGAACATATTTTGAATACAATAATCACTTTGTTTAATTATTTGGGAATTTTGCTTTGTTTACATAGACATTCCTATGTATGACATGGACAACAGGATCTACTGAAGATGTCAACTAATAATTTGCATAACTTTTTTTTTAAATAACCATATTTAATAAAAATTAATTATATTTTTTTTCCACTGTCCTGTTATAACTGGCACAAATGGCAATAAGGGTGCAGCATTAGACCTGATGAGTGCCTCAGTTTGTCAACCATTTATGTGCTTTAGTCTTAAACAAAACATTCACCTTTTAAAAACTAAAAAAAACCCCCAAACTGTTAAAAAATAATAACTTGTCTTATTTCTGCCCTCTTGTGCTCCCTTCATGCATTTATTGCCATTACTGTGGACTGTAATTTCTTTATTGGCATTTAAATGGACACCCCTTATGAGAAGGGTGCTACACTTCACTTCCTTATTTTGCATAGTCTCTGAAACGTTATTCAAAACTTGATAAAACATCTTTCTTAATCCCTTTCTCCTCTTCAGAACCAAGGGTTTACCCTATCTCTTCTTACCATTTTGACAAGACTAGCATGTCTAGTTTCCCTGGAAAAAGCATTCCAGCAATTATTTGCACCAAATTCTGCCTCCTGAAATATCACAGGATCACCAAGTATTCATTTCACTTAGGCCACTAAATTTTTAAGAAACAGCAACTCTTTTGATCACAATATATCTAGACAGCATCTGAAAGCTTAAAATATGTTTCATCACCAGGTCTTCTGACAGTTCAGTTCAAACTGAAGGCATAGATCAAAATTTGGAACATACATCTGACTCCATGCTGCATTCTGAATAGCTACACAGCAGGAGCTATTATAAAGTGAATGTTTGTAAGGCTCGGTACTTATCCAGTTACTGCAAGTACACATATCATATACAGAGAAATTACAACAGGACATTACTGATGATTAAATGAATTCTTAATGCAATGACTATACATCAGTGTCACAGCAAAAAACAGTTGTATATCTATGGAAGGAGACAAAATACCATAGTTCCTTAATCTTATGTCCAATAATAGTATGATTCAGTGTAAGATAATGTATCAAATAGTGTGTCCTACTCTTTTTGAACATTAATGCTGACAGAAAAATCTTTAGCTTTGTATGGATTAGTCAATGCAAATTCATTAACTACTTGTCATGCTTCTAATACAATCTGCCCTGACCCTGAAGACTTGACAGTGTAGTGTTAATCAAATCTACACAAGATCCTGTACAGACAAAACGATCTGTTTCAGGTTAGGCAGACTTTTTTTTCCCTAAAAAGGTAAAAAAAAAAAAAAAAAGTTGGACTAAAGTATGCGAGAAGAATATTGAAATATAAACTCCAGTTTATATTTTTTAAATCCTTTAATTTTAATAAAACTATTCAAAATTTTTATATTGTAAGAAAAACAAAAAATCAAAACCCAACCAAACAAAAAAAACCAAGGACAATTTTAGTTTGGCTATTTTTAAGAGCTGCATCTGTGAAACTGCCACTTCTTTAAAGCAGTAAATCAGTATTCTACCTTACAAAGAATTAAATTAAAGTATACTTTAATTTCAGTGAACATGTTTTCTTCCCCCCAAGAAAATAATTTTCGGGGAAATATTTGGGAAATGTATATAATTTCATGCTATCCAGCCATTTCAGTATTGCTTTGATCTTGTTAAAAATAGCATTGGTCATTGTACCCAAAGGTACATGAAGGAAGAGTGTATCAAGAATGGATAGTATTGGTCTACCTGGAACTCCTAAACCCAGAAGATCAGATACCCATTTACAACTGGATTAACTAACAGCATCTTTAAACTCAAGTCTGGCTCTCAGACTTGCAATCCAAAGTGAAACATACTATCTCTTCTACTTCCATATCTCATAATAACAAAATGTAGTGTTACCAGTCTTTAATAAATGCAGCTTGCAGATTAATCTCTATATTTAGTTTTTACTTGAACCATTTAAAAATCTTTAAAAAATCATCAACAGTGTTTGTCTAATTAGTTTTCTCAAACATGCCGAAAAAGAAAAGTAAATAATGGCCTAATTATCAAAACAATTCCACTTAATACAAAAATATATTTTTCTACACTTTGGTTTGTAACAAACTTCAGTCAGAGTAATAATACACAATGTCTTTTCTTTCAGACTTTCATGTCTAGCTGCTGGTGCTGGGAATTTTGTTTTACCTATCTGACCATGACTTCATATACAAAAGCCTTCTAGTGTAATAGGCCCCTACCTCTCCTATTCTTACTGAAGTGATACAGCTTAGAAGCTGAATACTTTCAGTCTTGCTATCAGCAGGTATATGTACTCAGTTTCATAAAAATCCTCTATTCCAAATGCAGCTAATTAACAAGGTAATATGTCATCAGTTACACCAAAGTTTAGTGCTCTTTATTCCATTGTAGCTATAAGAATTTAGACAGACCAAATATGAAAAAAAGTGTAATTCTGAGCCTGCTTCCATGTATAGCCAACAGAAATCTGTATGTAAGACACCTAAATAATATATACAGTAATTACATATATATAATTAATAATTATATAAAATTATTTCACTTGGACTTAGCTTTTATGATATATCTTTTGTCAACTATTAAATGAAGCAATAAATAGTGAGATAAACAAATTATTGATTCCTAAACTACTCATAAAGCCTACCAACACTGAATTGAGGAACTGAAAGTATTACTAGATATTTTAACTACAGATGGCTATATACATTCCACAATTTAGTGCAATAGCATCCTAGACAAACCTGTTATCAGAAACAAACATGATTTAGAAAGGGATGAGTAACATGGATTTGGATAGTCCTAGTTCCTCATTTTAGCTATAATCCTTGCCTGTGACAATACTGAAATGCCACTTTGTCCATCTCCTTGAACCTGGAGAACAAGCCCAATACATTAAGGCTATATTTTCCAATACATATTGGGAAAACTGTTTTATGCCTTACATCATGTAAGGGAAAAGAATCTGTAAAGAAAGAATAACACACTATGAGCACTCAGTCTACGCCATCAAAGCTGTGATGAGATTCATTAGTCTAGAAATGCCATATCTTAGTACAAAGCACATTTTAGGATGGTGTGGGGAGATTCATTACCAGAGGAAAGAAACTGAAGTAGTGACAGATAAGTTTGAGTTGTAAAGAAGCAGTAGAAAGAGCAAGTTGGTCCTGAAAAAACAGCTAGTAAGAAGAAATGCTTATCTGAAAATTAATTTCTCCTATTGCCCTTGAAAAGAGTTTCATAGCATTTTCTTTCATGACAGGTGCAGATCCAGTACAGTCTTGTCCAAGTGTTAAGCTTTTTCCATGGAGTCAGATAACTTGACAACATCAAAAATATATTACAAAAACTTGAAACAAGAGTTTGTAGGAAAAGCTGGGTTCACTAGAAAATCAAAACACTGCTTTAAGAAAATTGCATGGTAAAAGATTGAAGGAACTGCTTGCAGACAACTTGCAAATAACAAAAGAATGAATGCAACAAACTATTGACTTACCAAACTTGTTTTAACTTTAGCAGCTTGGTTTTAGTTTGCCCTTTGATGCATTTGGTCACAGATGGAATTCACCCACCTCTTCGGATTTTCAGCTGTTTATTCACTTTCCCTGTTTTTATTCCCTTTTACAAAAATGTTTAAATAGCTCCTTTTTGCCAGTAGGGGTTGTTTATGGATTTATCTTCATAACCGAAGGCTGTATTTCAAAAGTAGCTTCTGACTTGTTTAGGGTGGTTTCTTTTCCCTTTTATGCTAGGTCCTCACATCTCTAACATTCTTTTTTTTTTTTTTTTTTTTTTTTTAATATTCTGCTAGTCATATTGAGTATCTTAAGACAGTTTTCTTCTGACTGTAAGCTTTGCTTGGAAGGGATTTAATGTATAAATCTCAACCTTGTTGTCATCTAATTTCGTGGTTTGTTTTACCTTCAAAAAGAAGTGTCTTTAAGCCCATGAAAGTAATTTCTTGCATAGTTATTAGATCTGCACTTAATCACATGCATGATTTTAGAGCTTCTGTAACTGTCTTTCTTCAATGCCAAGAGATACCTGGCACTGAGGTGAAGTCATAGTTAACATGTAGACATATGGGGATTTCTCTTCTGAACATTTAAAAGATCTATGTAACAAACACCCAGATGATATGGATGGAACTGTTGCTGGATGTTGAAGGTATATACCATGATACATTCAGATCAGCCAGTTGTTATGGAAAGAAAGGCCAGCACCAGATAAGACTGTCAAATTGCTATATAACACAACTTTTAGCATCTTAAGAAACTGCAGAGTAGTGCTTTATAAGTAAGGAAAGTCACAGCAGGTTTGGGGGTTTTTTTAAGTATTTAGGTTATCCAGGAGTACTTCATGCTCAGTCACTTAGCCCCTTTTGAAAAGCTTTCCCTGGATAATTTAGGAATAGGTTTTAATAATCAAAAGTAAATAAAGTACAATATAATTATCTTATTTAACTCAACTGAAGCAAACAGACACCATTGCCCCAATTCTTAATGCAAAAAGGTTTAAATCATTTCTGTGTTGAGAACTGCTAACGATTCCCTTTCTCATTTACCCAGACACCCTCTCTGAACTCTCATACAGAAAATTTAAAGGGCAAGGAAATTGCTATCTGCCGTCACCCCTTTGCTATATAAATTAGTCACACACTCATTCTCAATCAAAGACCAGAGATTCAGCCATGCATATTGAGAAAACATTTCTAGTCTCTGTGTGTAGAAACTCAGCAAACTGATACTAATAAAACAACACTGCTAACTTGGAGTGTACTTTCCTTTTAACAAAACAGTTTGGTCCTCTAGAACATCATTTTATGTACCTAGTGTTTCCTCTTTTTTTCTTTTTGTTAACTCAGATATATTACGTCTCACACTTAACCTTTTCATTTCTTTTTTCAGCTGTAGTACTTTTTCTTTTCTTTTTCTTTTTTTCTTCATTTCTTTTTTCAGCTGACTGAAACAAGGTATTGTTTATTACACTAGGTACTATGAAAGAGGAGAAAATCGGGTCCACATCATTATTTAGATACTAATGTAAACAAACCAAGGAATGAAATCACTGCTTTGCAAAGCCTAACACTGAGAAGTCTAAAAGCTTATTATACTTAAATTCACTCAAAGGGTGAAACCATAAGAACATATTCTGCTCTGAACATACATCATGACAACACATCATGATTCCACTGTACTTTCCCAAAGAAACAGAAAAGTTGTGTTCAAAATCAGATTTTTTAAATTTTACAATAGTTGCTTTTGACATCAAAGTGGCTATAAACACTATGGAGGTATTTTTGTTTTCAGTTTTGTGGAGGAAAAGAAAATGCATCTCGATCTCACCCTCGCTAATATATAGATAGGCACTTCTAAGGTTTTTTTTAAACTTATATATAAATATATGTATAAATAGATTAAATTACTGGCAACCAATAGAATTTCTTCTGGTTTTCTGCAAAAATTCAGCTGGCATAATATGAAAATACTGAAAAAATTAAAAAAATAATTTTCAAGCAACTGCGTTTAACACATAATATGCTTCAATTTATTCTCTGCTGCACTCTGTCTTCTCATTCAGTCACCAACTCTGAAAGCAGTAATTTTCTTTTTATTTTAGGAAATCATGTTTAGCCCATTTGAAATACATTCTTTTGGTAAAAAAAAAAAAAAAAAAAAAATTAAAGAAAAAAATTTAATATAAATGCCAGTGTTTTGAAACCTCAATGAATCTACAATGTCACTGTTAAGAAGTCAACTTAACTTTTATTTTCAAATGCCCACCTTTCCAAAAGAAAATTCAAAATGCATCAATTTTGTCAGGGAGACAGATTATGCAACCCAAAAGTGGTATTGGAAGACGTCAGACTTATTTTCTGCTTGCTTTCTTCTTAGCTAAACCTCTACTTACACTCCATGGAATAATTTACAGTTTTCAAAAGCTTGATTAAAAGGTCTCAAATAAAATGTTAAATAATAGATTTCAAAATAACATTTAAGATATATTCTCAGTAGCAGTCTGAATCTATGCACAGAGTTAGAAGAAAAACATTCAACCCTTCACAGAATCTATCCCTGTACAGAAAATGTAATTGCAACATTATTTTCTACAAGAAATTAGAAGAAAACACGGGGAAAGTGTTTATGGAGTGGAAAATTATTAAAGAAAAACAACAAAACTTTTTATATTACACCAATCCAACTGATTGCTTCACAAGATTAGGTACCTCACAGATACCTAGCATTTATTTTCTCTCTACGGGCTTTTGTATTACTTTTTGCTATGGCCTATATCTTCTACAGTGTAAAACCTACATTTTTTTCAGCTACTTTCTTAGAAAAGATTCTGTATTCTTAGAGAAATGTCTTAATAGGGAAACTAACCAGTTCTAGTTATATCTGTTTATATGAGATCCATAGTGTGTAGATGAAGAAATCATCATCAGTACATCTCCAAGCAGGGCTGGGTCTCCAGCCAAACAGTCACAGAATTTGTTAAATTAGGAGAAAAAGGGATTTAATTACTCACAAGAGTTACCCTTCTCTGCCATGTTGAAAAAAGTGTCTACAGAAGAGTTGTCATTAAGCTTTTTTTTCCCTGGAGATTTCACAATGCTTATCCTAGTCATCCATCTTGCCACATTTTCTTAAGCAATTTATCTCTGACTGAATAAAATTCTTGCTATTGGATTTAATAGACACAGGTGTGAAGTCTCCTTTGCAGCTATGGCAAAGCTGGGGGAAATCTTCATTCTGTAAAGAAGAGACAAGAAGTGTCATAGAAATCACTATGTCCATGTTTCATCTGAAAACAGAATATCACTCATTCCTAAGCAGCTCTTTCATCCTGACAGCAGGATAGTCATTAGTAAAGAAGACATAATTTAATCCAGCTCAGACATTGGCCTGTTATATTAAGCAGAGTTGGCAAATGCAGGGTTAATTTACTACTACATGGCAATGAGACTAGCCCAGATATAAGTAAACAGGTTTGGAACAGATATGTTAGTTATAGGGTTATTTAATGGTTAATAAGGGGTGTCGAGTTAAAAATTAACAGAGAAAAGAGTTTATACAATTATTAACTGAAGATTAGATAATGATTGTAAAGTAGAAAATAATTGAGCTAGTGAATAATTATCAAGGGAATTAACTAATAATTAACTCAGAAAATTAATTTGTGTAGGTTACCTTAAAAGCAGTGAATGTATAAATCTGGTTATGGATGGTTAATACGCAATGAATTAACAATTGAACAAAGTGATCAGTGAATGAAAAAAATTAATGATTGATGGGGGAATACCAATTAACTCAGGTTGCTAACTAATAAGTAATTAACTAGTGAAACTAGTTAGCTTCATGAACAACTGCAGCTTCTTAACTGAACAAGTATATATTTTTTTAATGTTATCATAACTTGAATGACTCTCAGATTTATATTAGGTCTGCCAATTTTAAGTAAACATTTTAATTTTTGGACTGCAGAGATACATAAAGACTTTATTTATTTATACACATCACAGCTCATTGTTCACTCTTGGGAATGTGTATTTGATAAACAAAACCAAAATTATTTTGAAATACATATTTATATTTTCCCCAACCAAATTAGAAACATTCTGCCCTTATGTTCAGCAAACACAGTGGGATGTTCACGTTTAAAGATTTCTTCTTGCATATGTGCAATTTGTCAGGTGGTTTATGAATATTTACATGTTAATTGACCTGACATCTGTCAAAATTGCATATTAATTATTTTGGTTTTAATCAGATAATTGATTTATTATACTGTTGTCTGCAATTCTAGGGGAACATTCCTGAGGGCAAATGCGTGTGTACACATGAATTTGGTTTTCTCACTACAGCACTCTTCTACTCATGATCTGAAAAAGTTTTGCTGTTTTGTTTTTAGTAGAAAGCATTGTATTTTAGAATTTGATCCAGTGCTTGTTGAGAGTCAGGTGAAAGACTTCCATTGACTTCAGTGAGCTTCAGCTCAGGCCTTTAGTCAATGTAACAAACCATTTCTGAAACAGAGAAATGACGAAAATCAATGGGCTTTTTGATTTTAAATCAATGGAGAATTACAATTCCAGTACATAAATTAAACAGGAAGAGGAGATTAGGTTACAGAAGTGGGAGTGTAGCAGATGCTGCATCTGAAAGATATACAGATTCTGCATAGAGATGGTAAACTGCAAATGAGCAGTAATGTTCAGATTCTTAATTCACTTAAAGTCAACACTTAAAAATAATTCATTAAATATACGAACTTCAGTAAACTGTACATATTTTCCCTGAGGAGATGAACATGTTTTGTGTGGTGTCAGAAAACCAGGTCAAGTACATATACCGCTAGAGTGTAGCAATAGGCTATAGGAAATATACCCAGGAAAACTCTCAGAGTAGGCAAGAAAATGCTAAAGCCTACCTAAACCCAACCATCTCAGAATAATTTGAGAGCATTGTTTCTTGCTACAACAGACCTCTAACAGCACAGCTTTGCAAGTGTTCATGTCCAGGAAGGCTATGAGAGCAGTGTGACATGCTGACCACTTGATAGAAGTATAAACATTTTAAAAAGAAGGGCTTCCCCCCACAGATCTGACTACTTTCTACATGGATAAAGCCAAGTAGAAAAACCCGAATGGTTAGCACGTCCCACCCCCCAAGGAGTGGGAAGAAAAAAGTGTTGGGATTTCTAGCACAGGAAAAACAGCCCTCTACTCACATAAAAAGCCTGAGCATGATGTTCACATGACATAAGGCAGACCGGGGTACCAATTTCAAACATGATATCCCCTTTGTGCCGGCAGGGAAAGCAGGAGACAGAGGAGACAACACTAGAGGCAATCTCAAGCTACAGCTGCAAGCAAGCCAGGGCAGAGGAGGCTGGAGAAGGAAATCAAACTGCTTCAGAAGGGCCAGTTGCAGGCTCAAAGTTTACCAGATATGGCATGTCTGATGCCTAACCACCCCCCACCCCCATTTTTCCCCAAAAGGTTAATTTTATGCAGCTTTGACCTTATAAACATAAAGCTAACTGAAGTTTGAACCATTTGAAATCCAGATGCACAAGTAACTGCTTATCTGCTTCTCTACAGTGACATTAAAGGCAGGAATGAGAAAAGCCTCAGATGATGTTCTGTCATTACCACATGGCAATAAGACTACTATATATATTTCACTTTACATTTCATTGATATAGTCACTTCCAGTAAGTTGTATTATGTCTTTGAACTGGCCTATACTAATGGACTCTAACATGGATTTGAATTGGCACCAATATCACTTCAAACCCTGCCAGGTCCCTTAGCCATACGATCCATAACTTTCACATCATTTCTCATTCACAGTTTAGACCTTGAGCAGAAAAGGAACTACGTGTCAGCCTCCCAGAAGGAGTGTTTATTGTTTATAAATTATGAACGTGTGTATTTCTGCAATTGGCAGTTTCTATCTTAAAGAAAGCAAGCTTTCTTTATAAAAAATTAGAACATCTTATTTTGTCCTGTGTTATGGAATAGTCTTAGATGATACAAAATATCATGAGGCACATTAAAAACTAAAGCTTAGCTTGTCTAGACCCAAAGGGCATGTTCTAGTTTTTATATTATTAAAAGTCATTACCACTAATTAGGATATGGAAGTTAAGCAAACAGGTTCAGGAAAAAGGTTTGTAATATTTTATACATATTTAGTGGGAACTTCATTACTTTTCATGGCATCTGCAGTTTTCTTAAATAAGCCTCAGTGTTTGCAATATCATCCGACTTTAGTGCAACTCCACAAATGGAATATGACAAATCAGATACTAAATCTGAATGCTGAAAATATTACTGAAAACATAATTTTTAAAATATTTCAGCTGTTTCTGCTGCATTTTATGGAACACTATCGAATTTCTTTTGTCTAACAGTAACATCAGAAATCTGTGGACACAAAATTAGTTCATTAATTTCCTGATTTTTTAAAAAAATCTTTTCTATTATTATGTTTCTTATGAAGAGACAGTAAAGGATCAGAACAGAGAGCTGTTCTGAAAATACCTGCAGTAGTGACAGAAATATTGAGTAGCCCTGATACATTCATTTCCAAATAAAAGCTTGAAACGGTGGTTTCAGTCCCTGAGAGCAGAGCCTAGCAATATTTGAAAGTAATGAGAAACAATGACTTGCTGCATTGATAAATATCTTGTGAATATTGCCAGAAAGTATTGTGGCTTTTTAAGAGCTGGTACAATATGGTTTATTTTAAAAGCTAACTCATATCTAAAGTGTATCTTGACTACATAATTCAAGTTTAAAGCAATCATCTATACAAAGAAAGAGCTGGAGCAGAAGCAGGAAACAAATGAGATAGAAGGAAAGGAAGAGGAGAATAAAAGGAAAAAGAGAGAGAGAAAACAAAAGTGTATCTTAAGCCAGTCTTGCCCTGTCTGTCTTCAAGCTGTGGAAGACATGATCCGGAGAGAAATGGAAGAAAGAAAAGCTGGTTTGGAAGTTTATGTTACACAGTGTGAACCAGACAAGAACAGGAGTCCTCAAATAGTTTTGTAAGGACACTGCTGAGACAGGCAAGAGTGTTCTTCTTCACTCTGTCAGGAGGCATGGCACACTGCTGCGCACCTCAGTGGAATGCTTGCCCAACCTCACTGCTTTACCACTCTTCAAAGCTGCCTGGATAGACAAAAGCAGTGCTAGTCACTTTATTTCTTTTTTGTCTGGCATAAAGAAGGAGACTATGAAGGTGATGGTGAGTGTGGGAATCACCTGTATGATGATATGAGGGGAATCCATGATTACAAAGGAAATTTCTCCCACAGTTTCAGAGATGAAAGTTACCCGGCCTGGGAGCTGAACATGTTGCCAGCGCAGCCTAAGTATGTTTCTGGGGCAAGGAGAGTAGCACCAGGCTGTGGACAGACTCTCCCATGAAGG
The DNA here is from genome assembly GCF_965140245.1 of Athene noctua. Lineage (NCBI taxonomy): Eukaryota > Metazoa > Chordata > Aves > Strigiformes > Strigidae > Athene > Athene noctua. The sequence continues at coordinate 41,841,012 of NC_134041.1, forward strand.
AAGAGGGCCCTATGGGCCCTGTGTGCTCCCTCACATCACAGAGAAAGGCCCACCCAGGCTCTGCTCTGGGTGGAAACAGTGCACAGGGAATGGTGGGGCACAAAGCCCGGGTGGCATACTGCAAAGCAGCTGAAAAGGAATGAAGGAAGATGAAAAATAATTAAAGAGGAAATTAGGAGTTAGCAGAATGAGGGAGAAAATGGGAAGGCGAGGTCTGGAGGGACGTGAACACAATGCCACAACCTGTTTTGTGTTATACTTTGTTCTCATTCAGAAAAGTATGTCACAGCCTGACCCTTGTATTAAATAAATACATCCAGGTATAATATCTTCTGTCTGTTTTCTACAGCCTTTGCCACTTTCATTTTAACACTGTTTTTGCCTCCACCTGTCCGGAAAGTGAAGTCAGAAAGTAGCTGCTCCAGCACCTTCTAACACTGTCAGAATTAGGAAAAAAGGAACTGCCCTCTCTGAAGTTGGACAACCCCAGCAGTGAAAAAGTCAATAACTCAATATTCCTAATTAAACAAAAAGAATAAAGAGAAAATGTAATTTCGTAGAAAAAACCCTCCAAATAAACAAAAACCTGAACAGATATATATGTACATATATATAAAAAAAATTAAGTGTGATTTATATAAAATGTCACTTTTAGAAAGATACCAGCATAATATAGTCCAACTTTGCAAGAGTATTTTCAACCATACATAAACATACACAATTTTCTCCTTCTAGTCTCTGACAAAGACAATTTTAAGCAATTTGAAGACCAAAACTTTTGACCCCTTTTAATTTATATGTATACCAGCTGTGCACACCAAACTTGGAAATGTTATCTATTACTGAGTGTACATGGAGCTCAAGAGAGACTACACAGCACTGAGGAAGTGACATGTTCTGTCTGCTATTCTGACATGGCATGACTAAAACAAGTACGTAATTAAAAATTAAAAAAAAAAAATACCACGGCATAGCCTTCCTAGATGCCTCAGAATATTTAATATTCTTGTTAGAGGTTTCTAAACAGCAGCTATTTCAGACAATTCAATTCAGACAGCATTTTTATAGCCCTTATATCTCTGTCTTCCTGTGTGTCCTGTTTTCCGACAGGTAGCTTCTGAACATATATAGACTTTGGTCCTATTTTGGCCCTGTTTGATTCATTGGATCTCTTGGTAGCCAGTAATTATAGCTATATGTATAACCTTTAGCTTTGCCGTAATATGTATAGTTACACCTCTCCTATCTTCTGTAAAATCCTTTAGCTGAGTGTTCTGAATTCATTCCTCTTTCGGGGATAATGCATGTCGCGGTATTTCTGCAAGGGTACAGATCAGGGGCTATGGTGCTAATTTAGCATCAGCATCACTACCAGGGAAACAGTTATACTCTGCATTGACTAATTTTTCTCCTGTGGCTGTATTGAACCTGCTCCTCAACCTTTTCTTCACAGAATGCCATCATCATCCAAGTAATACATCATCAGTGCAGTTCACTCTGATGATGTATTATACTAACATATCATTAGTGCAACAGCAGAGCAAGGCGCTTTGATGATGTATTAATGCAATACATCATCAGAATGAGTCACTCTGATGATGTATAACTCAAAAGATGGTACTATCCAGGGAAACATGGACATTCAATAAATCAGGAATGACATTAAAGAATAAAATCTAGGCTATCTTCTAAGGAAAAAACAAAGCTTCAGAAAGCTCTGAATGACTATAGCATGAGGTTTTCCTTAAAAAAAAAAAAAAAAAAAAAAGAAAGATGGAATGCAAATTGCAGATTTCTGTTAAGTACAACTACCATGATATTTGAATTTGAATTCTCTTCTACAGTGACACCAGATATAAGCAGGGCATTTTAAGATAGTGTAAGGTAGTGTGATACAATTGATAATATAATCACTTGAGACTTATTTTATCCTACCTGGAAGAGAGAAAAAGTGAAACAAATGTAAAAATCCTAAGTGTGTCATCCCGTCCCATACCCCCCCCCCCCCCCAAAGGTCAAAAATTTTTTTCAAACTGCTGAAAGAACCAGTTAAAATTTAGCGTTAAGATTTACTGCACGCTTTTCTTAAACCTAACAAATCAGTCTATTGACATTAGTGCAAGCAGAAATGGCGAATTTTAAATAAGTATAGCATTGAGGATTAAAAGGCACTTAACCATACGCTAATTCTAGTAGATATACTTCACAGAAGAAAATAAATGTGTATCCACATCAACCTATCAAAGCTCAAATCCTAAATACAGTAACTGTTCATAAGAATAGAATACAATTCTCAGTCACTTGCAAAATTTTACAGGAAATATAATTAGAAAATTTAGAAAAATAAATCTGAACTTCAACATCTTGAACAAGCATTATATAAAACAAGAGAGCTTTCAATGGTCAGAGAAACTTCGTATTTTGAAAAAAAAAAGGACAGATACTGTCTTTTCCCCCATCCTTCAGGTTTTATGGCAGGTCAGGAAATAACTGCTGTAAGAAGTATCAGCTGGTACTCTGATTAAACAATGAATGTTACATGTTTATTTCTGGGTTTCTTATCCAAACAAATACCCAGTTCTTACTCACACACACTTGCACAGCAGACATCCTACTCTCCACCTATCTTAATGTGCTTAAAAAGGGGTAAGTTTCAATCCTGTCTTTTATACAGTTAGACCTATTGTTCTGAGAACAGTTCTGCAAATCCCCATTTAGTCCTGCCTTGAGAACAGGCAGATTTTTTGTTGTTGTTGTTGTTTTGTTTTAAATTGGCCTCAGCTGCATTTGATTGCTCCAAGCTTGTGGAGATTCTCCAGCTGAGGCCCTGCAATCCCCGTTAGAATTTAACTCTTCAGTCTCACTTTCCTCAGCTTCCCAAATCCCAGCTCTGCTGATACGAATAAAGAATGTGCTCATATGTGTGTGTAGGACAGATAGAGAGAAAATCTTAGTGTTTAAGCACTTGTATTCAGAGTGAAGCCTGGCAATCTCTGTATGTGATGATCTGTGGGGCTTATTGACATGGCGTGACCATGGCCCAGTCAGATGTTTCCCACTGTCCTCACTCAGAGCAAAACTGACATTTCAAGACATCCTAGTGACTTTATGAAAGAAACCACTTTCCTTGAAGCATTTCAATTAATTGCAGTCTGCAGAAGGAAATACATGAAAAACATATTTAAAACACCCCTGAAGATGAAACGGAGGCTTGTAAATATTGATGAGAGAGAGGAAGTGGAGCCGCTTTGCAGAGGTTCTTTTCCAATCATCAGCTTTCTTCAGCCCACAGCTGCTGCTTCAGGATCATAGACCCCAACACACCAACCCTATGCACACAAAATCAAAGCTGTAGGTGCTCAGTGACTGGAGAATATCACAGAGCAGCCCTGGTCATCTGGCATCCATTACAGAGGCAACATCTGCCTCAGGGGGCACAGTGCCCACCCCCCCGCAGTCGGAAGAAAGAGCAGTTTCTCCCTCCTGTGACACTCTCTGGCTGGTGATAATAATGCGAGTAAATGTCATAGTCTGCAGCAAGCTGCAGCATTGCTGCTTGTGTTTAAAGTCTGGCATGCTGATTCAGAGCTCCAGGCCAGCCTGATGTTAGCCACAGTGTACAGTGAGGTTAGAGAAGAGTCCACTCCATCAATAAAACACAGGCACCCTGAGGAGTATAAAAAACATATGGGGTGCTTAACTGCCTCAGCAGTAGTTAAAAGAAAAAACAAGCTTTTGTTGTTCCTAACGAAGGAATCTTCCTATGCTGTTTTAGACTGAATCAAACTTATATCCCACCAGTATTTGTATGGCGTTGCAGTTCCTTATAAGCATTTAAAATCTCCCCTAAAACTCACCAGTTTTCTAAGTGCTTTTGCTGTCTAGCAACCATAGTTTTTTTCCCTTTTATGTCCTCGTGCTTTCATGCCACTATATAAACTAAAAATATGTAACTTTGTGCAAAAATCAAACAAACATGGAAGAGACCAGCTAATGTCACTGTGCTTTAATCAGTGGTGCTAGGTCATGACTTACCACATGACAAAACATGTTGAGGCAGTTGTGTCAAAAGAGAAAAAAAAAAAGAATAGAATTGGTTCCCTGTCCTAATATACTTTACACTAATATTGAGCCCCTTTTCTATGTGTGGAAGTCAAACATAAAGAAAAAAACGGTCTGACTTAAAATGACTGTATCAACTATGAAGTGATATCAAAAAATAAGCCTCCTCAACTCCCACTTTTTTTGCAAGGTTGCTCCTTTAATTTTTTTTCTTTAGGGCATGGTGCTGTAGAATGATGAGTGGAAAAGGAACCTCTTTCATTTGGCTTAATCCTTAATTTAAACCATCCTACATGTCAATATAGACAATAGTCATTAAACAGAGTTGAGCAACCTAGTACTAAAGTCCTTATCAAATTCAAGTGCAAGTAAATTAGGAGTTTTAATTACAACTCATGTGAACAAAGATGTTCAAGCTGTAGCAGTAAGTGCCAGGTCATTCAGGAGATTTAGTTTAAAATCATCTTTGGCAGTATGATAGTGTCTTTATGTCAACCAGAAACAGTTTCTTGAAGTCAAAACTTCTCTCTGGGCACTTGTACCTAGAAGTTCAAAAACTGCATATATATATATATATATATATTTATTTTTTTTTTACATCTGAACAGAAAATACTAGGGACTCTGCCCAAAGCTGGTTTTAATCCTCAGAGAGTTATAGCTGCTATGGCAAGTGTTTACATTTCTCATGAAATTATGCTAATGTCACACAAAGTTTTATTACTACTTTTCATATGTACCATGGAATCTCCTGGGATCCTCTCTCCTGGGAGTGACTCTCCACTGTTCTGGCATCTATATTGGACCATAAAATGATTCTGTTCTGAAAACTGTGCCTTTAAAAACAGGAGGTGGCCCTCAGTCCAATAAAAAAGGGGAAACTCCAAAGTAAGAAGAATAGAAAGGATCTCCTAATTTCACTAACTGTGAATGTCATCACAAGAGAAATCTCTCTTTGGCAAATTAACATAACAAATTATGTAAATGGATGAGCATATACCTGATTCAGTTCTGATAATACCAACCATTAAATACACTCAGATGGTTCTGTGGGAAAGTCAACTTGTTCATGAAGATTCTCCCTCTTGTAGCAATAGGTAAACAATAAGTTTTTGAAGCTGGATATTCATAAGTAAACTACCAGGCAACAGTAATATGCACATCTAACCCTGTTAAACTTTTCTAATGCCATCTTAAATTCAGCCACAATAAATTAAAACCTCTCTGTATTATTTTTCCCCAGCAGTTTTACAAGATGGAAGTGCAAGTACTAATAAAATATATGGTTTAATTAACTAAACTTATGCTGTAGTGTACATTAGAAGTGGATGATTTACAGAGTGTTATCCTCTTCAGGACAGAATAATGCAAACAGCATAATTAAAAGTTGATGAGAAGTGTATTTATTGAGCACAGAGGAAGAATAGACATTTAGATTTATGATATACAAAGTATACTTTTCATTTGCAATATTAACATTTTAAAGTCCAAAGCATCAGCATAATGCCCCCAAACTGTTCTATGCAGCATCCATATAATTTAGCCCCGTTAATCCTCACACCACTGATGGTAAATTATATAACCTGAACATATACTAGTGTAACATGATATATTGTGATATCATGATTATGTTCATTGAGATTTCTGTCAATGCCATATATCATATTTGTCTGCCTGTAAGGACATGTGAAATAGTTGAAGAGCCAATCATTTATTTGTGACACAAATATCAGGGCTATCAGTCACACAGATTCAACAATGCAAAAGAAGCTGCCACTGTTTAATTTTAATGAAGGTACTTTCAGAAAATTCCAGCTAACATTCAGGTGGATCAGGGCCTACTGAGGCTTGGGTACTTGACATATTATTTTGAGAGTTACAGAATCATAGAATGGTTTGTGTTGGAAAGAACATTAAAGACCATCTAGCTCCAACCCCCCTGCCCTGGGCAGGGACACCTTCCACTAGACCAGGTTGCTCAAAGCCCCGTCCAGCCTGGCCTTGAACACTGCCAGGGAGGGGGCAGCCACAGCTTCTCCGTTCCAGTGTCTTACCAACCTCACTGTGAAAAATATCTTCCTTATATTTAATCTAAATCTATCATCTTTCAATTTAAAACCATTACCCCTTGTCCTATCCCTACACTCCCTGATAACGAGTCCCTCCCCACCTTTCCTGTAGTCGCCTTTAAGTACTGGAAGATTGCTATAAGGTGTCCCTGGAGCCTTCTCTTCTCCAGACTGAACAACCCCAACTCTCTCAGCCTGTCCTCATAGGGGAGGTGCTCCAGGCCTCTGATCATCTTCATGACCCACCTCTGGACTTTCTCAAGCATGTCTGTGTCCTTCTTATGTTGGGGGCCCCAGATCTGGACACAGCACTGCAGGTGGAGTCTCATGAGAACAGAGTAGAGGGGGAGAATCACCTCCCTCGACCTGCTGGCCACTCTTCTCTTGATGCAGCCCAGGAAACGTTTGGCTTTCTGGGCTGCCAGTGCACATTGCTGGCTCATTGTCATTTTCCATCTGCTACTACTCCAAAATCCTTATCCACAGAGCTGCTCTCAATCCACTCATCACCCAGCCTGTATTTGTGCTTGGGATTGCTTCAACCCATGTGCAGGACCTTGCACTTGGTCTTGTTGAATTTCATAAGGTTTTCATGAGCCTAGCTCTCAAGCCTGTCAGGGTCCCTCTGCATGGCATCTCTTCCCTCCAGCGTATTGACCATATCACACAGCTTCACATCATCAGAAAACTTGCTGAGGGTGCACTCAAACCCACTGTCTGTGTCTCCAAACAAAGATGTTATGTGGTCCCAGCAATGACCCCTGAGGAACGCCACTCGTCACTGATCTCCATTGGACATTGAGCCATTGACTGCAACTCTTTTGAGTGTGACCATCCAGCCAATTCCTTATCCACTGAGTGGTCCATCCATCAAATCCATGTCTCTCCAATTTAGAGACAAGGATGTCATACATGACAGTGTTAGCTTTGCACAAGTCCAGGTGGATGATGTCAGCTGCTCCTCCCTTGTCCACCAGGGAGGGTTGTAGCCCCATCATAGGACACCAAATCTGTCAGGCATAATTTGCCCTTAGTGTAGCCATGTTGGCTGTTACCAGTCACCTCCTTATTTTCCATGTGCCCTAGTAGAGTTTCCAGGAGGATATGCTCCATGATCTTGCTGGGCACAGAGGTAATACTGACTGTCCTGTAGTTCTTCTTCAGGTCTTATATATTTCCCTTTTTAAAAAAGGAGGTTATGTTGCCCCTTTTTCCAGTCAGCAGAAACTTCACTGGACTGCCATGACTTCTCAAATGTGATGGATATTGGCTTAGCCACTTCATCTGCTAGTTCCCTCAGAACACGCAGATGCATCTCATCAGATCCTATGCACCTTCAGTTTCCTTAGATGGTTTCAGACTTGAACTTCTCCTGCAGTAGGCAGTTTTTCCTTCTCCCACTCCCTGCCTTTAACTTCTGCTTCTCAGGCAGTGTGGCTGGAGCCCTTGCTGATGATGACTGAGGCAAAAAAAGTCATTGAGTACCTCAGCCTTCTCCATATCCTGTTCAGAGAGTGCGTAGATGTTCTAGATGATAAAATATATATTATTACCCTGGGAATTTTCAGATGTGTAAACTAGGTAGACACAACATCAGAAGACACTTATTTTCTCTTCTGATCTAATATTAAACCCAGTGCATGACTCTCATATTTGGAAAAATCAATTTTTGGGGTGCAGAGACAGGTATTTTGTGCAACAATTATTACGCAAACATCAACACTACTGAATTCTTTAAAGAGAGATATGCACAAGTATCATGTAAAAAATAATGGGTTTTGTCAGTATCAAATCACGAGGTAAACATACTCCAAACCAGTTTAGCCTGTCTCAGTTATGAAACAAATATTTGTCTTCCTTGTAAGTATATTATATTTTCTTGTAAGTGTATTGTATTTTGAACAGTTTGATGCACAAAGAAACTTACTTTGGGGATTTGAAAATCCATGTTAAAAAACCAAAAAAATAGTGATAATAATAGTTATAAAGCCAAATTTGGAGAGAGGAGGCAATTTGGGGGAAAAAAAAGAGCAGCTCCTTTATGTAGCACCATCTTCACATACACATTCTTTTCAGAAAATAAGTTTTTGAAAAGGTGGCACCAGAGGAAAAAACAATATGCTGGTCCTTCATAATTAGGAGTTTAATATTTTTCTGAAAACTTCTGTTTTTTTTCACTGCTCTCCCAACTCAAAATGTATTTCCAGCAAAATCTTTGGGCTCTTTTTATGAACTCCTCAGAACTGGTAAGCAGTTCTGCTTATAGAGATGAAAATGGTAATGGTTAGTTATTAGAAGGTTTTCCATATATAACATGATTTTCACAAGAAGACAAAAGATGCTGTGCCCTACTCTAATCATAACTTTCTTTTTCATTACACACATGTACACACACTAAGGCAAATTTACTGGGAAAGGGGATGGTTATATTTAAAGAACCAGTTTTTTTCTCTCCCATTAGCAATGCTCAATAACACTTAGGTCTCCAATTATGTGATGAGGAGCACATAACTCTGGATAGGTCCACTACCAAATCACAGATACCTGTATGCATGCAAGCCTACCCGTATATGCTCCAGCCTCTCACCCTAGCCCTGCTGTGTGCATGCTTACAGTTAAATGATATTTTTAAAAAATAGCTTTGTATTAAGATTTCAATAAGTTGGGTAAGTAATCATCACATGCCCAAAAACTCTGCTCAGTAAACTGTCCTTGCTTTCAATAGAAATCCAAATGGCTAAAGATACACACCAGATCTTAACTACAGAGTATCATTTTTAAATTGATAGAGTTGTCCCATTGTAAAGCAGTTAGTAAATATTAAGGATTTTTTTCCCCTTCTCTTCCTACAGCTGGTAAGGGAAATTTCCTCTAAAGCTTAAAAAGAAGGTCAGAGTGCTCATTTGTGCATGATTATTTCGACTTGTATTCATGTGGGGGTTTTTTGTTTGTTTGTTTGTTTTGTTTTTTATCGGTGGTATGTGTGTAAATGCATAGAACTGACAACAACTGGGTCAAAAAGAAAAATATACCACAGATATAAGGTTAAGTACTTCCTAGCTAAGCAAACTGGGATTCTACTTTTACAATATCTTCAATTCTTCATTACAGTTTGCAGCTAACAGAAAGAATAATTTATGTTTCTAGTATGGATTTGCTGTGAAACCTTGGATAAACCACTTGAACTCTTTATATTTTAGCTTCTTAATTTGTAAGAAGCAGATGATATCTATTAATTTATTTTCACCACTTGAAATGAACTAATAGGCAAAAAGTCTCTGGATTTTAGGTATTACTATTAAGACAAATATAAATCTACCTATTGTTGATGGTATATTAATTGAATTATTATTTTCAGCCATAGTTAATTTCAGGCACAAAAGAGAATAAAAAAAATATCCCTGACATAGATGTCCTGGTTTCAGTTTGGATAGTTAATTTTCTTGAGCTGGGAGGGAGCCGGCCAGAGCACCTGATCCAGATTTTGGCTATGATACAGTCAACTTTTCTTGAGTTGCGAGGGAGCACAGGCGGAGTGCCTGGCCTGGATTAGTCACTGGAATATTCCATATCATGTGACATTATGCTCAGTATATAAGGAGGCAGGTTCTATCTCACTTCTGGTCTTTGCAACAGTGGGATCTTCATTATGTCGGGATCACTGGCCAGGAGTGGTCTGGGTATCTGTCAGTGGGTGTTGAATTGCATTGCACATTACCTGTTTGTACTATCTATTATTGCTACTGTTTTGTTTTATTACAATCACTAAACTGTTTGGTTGGGGTTTTTTTTATCTCAACCTACAAGTTTTCCTTGTGTCCCCCCACTGTCTTCCTCCATTTACTGGATGAGGGGAGAGTGGGCAACTGGCTGCATGGTGGTTGACTGATAGTCAAGATCAAACCACGACAGCAGTGAACAACCTCAGGAATGAGGCCTATCTAAATTAAGGACAAATAAAATAAAATCTTATTCCTGACTTGTTTTATTACTCTTTTTAAGAGCTTGTTCAGTCTTGGTTAGATTATTTCTATTCTGTTCAGAAAAATATGAGGATAAAGATGCTAAGGTTTACATTACTAATTCCATTACAGGATGCTGAGACTTGAAAACGAATTTGTCAGTCTTTTACTGGAAATGGTCAACATCAGACACCTAGCGTATACAAGCTAAGCTTACTTTTGCTTAATGGGCAATGCTTTCTCAGGGACAAGTCGGGATGTAGCAAAGGACAGAATAAATTATGTTTAGTGATGGTCCCTTTGGGATAAGGCTAATTTTTCCTAAAGAGATCTGTGAAATGCAAGTATATTAATGCAGCTGCTAATTCTACATTATTTCTCAGGATAATAAGTTTTCTCTTGAAAGCAGTGTCCACACATTAATTTCAGTGAAATAATCTGTTGATGTCTTTTTCTGAGGTTCTGACATTTTTCACAAAACAGACCTTTAATAAAACATTTTAGCCGAAGTTTAGAATTTGATTATTGTTCATTCCACTTACTTGGAGTTTGGCATGAGGAGGCTGGTTTATAGCACTCTTTTTCACTTAATTTTTTTATGTTAAAGCCCTTGCTCAAATTGGTTTTAAACTTTGGCAATGCCAGAAATACTGGACTTGCCATACTTTATTGTTTTCCATAGCATATGAGTCATGAGAATCAAATAAGGGTTTATATATGCCAATGGACATATGATGACTAACCTACTATGTTATAGTTGATATAAACCTACAACACTTGCTTCAAAGCCAATTTCACTTCAGTTATGCAAAGGTTGTTTTTAAAGTTTTATCTTTTCACGTGTGGCATGCTCAGGACCTGGTGCAGCTTGCCTTCCCACTATGTGTAGCTGGAGCTGTATAGCATATGTTCTTATCTAGTGTTTTACTCTTTCCATCGTGCTGCGAGTCATCTTCTAGTCACTCCTACTGATGTCCCCACTTCTTGGTGAATATACCATCATACCTTTAATGCAACCTTTTCTAGCTTCCATCCATAACCTGAAGTGGTAGTGGTGTGTTTTGGCATGTCTCAATGCTACAAGTAAAATTTTCAGACATGCAGAAACTGATCTACAGAAAAATAGGTGGCCTATAATATGTTGTGATAGCAAAATATTTAGAAACAAAAGCAAACAAAGCAAACTGATAACCGCATTCAATATTTTCTACATGCATTACCACCTATGCAGGTGAAAGAAAACTGAGACATCTAAAAATACTTCTAGCAAAAAAATCTGTCAACGACTGAATGATTTTTTCATTCACATATGAAATTAGGCTACATTAATATTGCATCTGTGTAGGTAAATAAAGTTTGTCTCAGGAACAGAGATGCAACTTTTGCCGTTCACTCAGCAGCAGCTCAGTTACAAACCAAACAGTAGAGATAAAACAGTTTAAATGCTGATAGCAAGAGTTACCTTTGGCAACTGATATCAATACGATTAACGATATCTGACAGGAAAATAGGTTTCCAAAAAGAGGTAGTAAATAGAGCTATTTAATACATTTTCACGAAGGCAAATTTACTCACATCATGGTGTATGTATTGTACCATTCATTCTGAAAACTAATATGCTATTGTGGAGGTTACTGTCATAGGAGGCATGAACAAAAAAGTGTAGGAAAGTAGTTTGAACCACTGATTCATCAGCACTTATTTTTTTTAATCAAAAGTAGTTCAGAAAGAAAAAAAAAGATTCTGAGCAAATCTGTGAAGTGCAAATGATTTAAACAACATGGCTAGGAAAAACCCTCCTTGTAACTATAATAAACAGATGTTCAGATTTGTATTATCTAAAATTAGACTGACTAAAAATCCAAAGGATGTGAGAAACAGAGCACTTATGAATGAAGACGAAACATTCTAAAGTAGCATAGGGTAGAAGACGTACCTAAATATGTTTCAGTTCTTCCTACTTTATGGGCTTAATTTTTTTAGGGCCATTGTGTGGCTACGGTGACCCTAACCAATAGCAAAACAACTGAAAGGGGAAAAACAGAAGAAAAAAAAAAAAGGAAGAGTACTGGAGAAGAAAAACAAGCAGCTCCTCAACCCTGGTAAATTGCTGTAGGTCTGCTATCTTCCGTTTACAATCAGACAGCTGTTGACGGTCAGACAGTGGGAGAGGAGGACAAGGAAAGAGTTCATCCATTTCAAGGCTTGCTAAACAACCCTACCACCTTGTGTAACTGAGCACTTCTTACACTGACTCCCTGCAGTTTGTGTACATTCAGCTTTTTACTTTCAAGTGTTCCTTCAACAGTCTCTGCAATGCCCCCTCCATCCCACCCCCAACTTTTAAGACCAGGGTACTGCTGTGGGAGGGAGAGCATGTTTCCTTTTATTGTGGGTTTCTCCCTACAGGCTCATCCAGTTTAGCAGATGGTAGTACACCAGACCTTTTCCTTTTTTTTCTTTTTCGTTTTTTTTTTTTTTTTTTTCCTCTGATGCTAAGCATGATTTACAGGCCTGAGTTATTATTTATCATTATTCATTTTCTGTCACCAGTGCATTGAAGGTTAATAGAAATGCCAGCATGCTCACTGATTTACTTAGTAAAATATTTGTTCCAAGGTTTAGGTCAGATGATTGGTGTCTGAGCAAGCTTCAGGTTTATGCATTATGAAAAGCAAGCTGACTTGACCTTGAGCCACTAACACTAGCACTATATATTACTTTAGTGGAGTGACCTTCAGAGACCCAAGACACACTAGATGTATTCAACACATGTTTTCTTCTCCCATACTGCTGACATTGTATACATTCCAGCTGAACTTATGTAATGTAAGATGATACTCACTTTTCATCTAATGAATTTGAGTAGGATGACACATTCAACTATAACCCCCCACCTCGGAGGTAACAAACTACCTTTGAATCCCAGATGGACTGAGGCTCAGTAAGTACTTCAGGCTAATTCACACACTGTCACACACAGCATCGGGTTCACTAACCCACACAGGAGACAGAGGGACTAATTCTGACATTCACCACCCTGGTACAAGTCAGGAATAACTCCAACTATGTTCACTGAGTTAAAAGAGAGAAATATAAAGTCCATGGGTGAGAATTCACAAAGTAGCAGGATTTATGCCTGGATTATGATACTACTTAATACTTGAGTTAAAGTGGCATAATTCAGCCCTGCATGCCTCCTCTTTCTTTCCTGTCTAAATGGACCCTTAAGTGTTGTGTGGTGTTGCCAGACAAGAATACACATATGCAAACAATGGTTTTGGAAACTATTTTCTTACCCTTGATTTTCACATTGGCCCAGTCTTCTTTCTATTCTCACTTGTATATAAGTATGGTCAGATGATTTCTTTTAGTTCCATTTGTTCAAACAAACAATGGCCACTATAACCAAAATGAAAAATCTTAACAACGCTGAGATTTAACCATTATTTAATTTGAAAGGCTTTCAGTTTGCTGTCAGCTACACTGGGACAAAGTCAGACTAATTCCAGAGACTTTAGTGGATCTGCTCCAGATTTACATCAGCAAAAATAAGTCTAGAATTTGGCACAATATATGTATGTATTTTTTCCAGCTCCACTTTAATTCTTCCCAGGTATCAACCAGAGAAATAGCATCTCTAAGAAGTATTAAAAGCAGAACCTTTTGTCTCCATACCCTATTAGGACAGAAACACTTTCTTAATTTTTCACTTCCCTCATACATGACATATTGAGATAGCTGAGATTTATATAGGCAGATTTGGCAGCCTTTTCATATTTACTTACACTCAGAAATAAATCAAAACCAGGGCACTCTCTCCAAGAATAAGTTGTTATCTGACTAAGTATGTGTTAGTGGATCAGACATAGAAAAGGTATTTCTATTATAACTGTGTTGTTTGGCTATGATTTACTGTGGTAGATAATATTATTTTTTATTCTTGATTATGCAGTGTATTCTCTTATTGTCTTATGTATTTCAACATAGTTACTTACTGGAAAGCGTAAAGGGAGAGGGAGGTGGATTGGTGTTCAACACATTAACCAAAGGAAAGAAACTGAACCCCATCAGCAGGAGGAGAGAAAACTTAATCCTGTTAATGTTGAATCAAGAGCAATTAACCTCATCTGGAGTCTGCCAAGAAAAAAAGGCACCTCAGGAGAAAACATGGGTGAAATTCAAATTTATTACTGGATATCTGCATTAATCCTGCAAAAGTCCCTGAAAGGAAAATGTTTAAATACTCTGGGTAGTAACTTAATACCCTTCTACCCTCCATTCTGAAGAGGAACTGGATGAGATAACATCATTATATTCTTAGGGTGCCCTAATTCTTTTAGTGACTTTACTATTCTTCCATTTAGAAGAACAGCATGCAAGCTGTTCTCCTGAGAGAAAGCTAGCTAGCACTATATTATCAACAGATTTTACTTTTAATGAGAAAAGACAGTCTCAGCATCACTCTCTTGCATTTCTTTGTATACCTTTTGACTGTGCTGTCTTTTTTTTCAATTCTGGAAGGTATGATCTCTCTGAGTCCCAGTGTAGCTTCACAACTGGGTCTTACCTGAAAGTAGCAGATTCAAGATTTTCCTAAGACCACATCTTTTTCATCTTTCATCCAAGCTGACATTATTTCTCATCCAGAGAAATGTATGACTGCTGATTCCAAGAATTCAAGTTGTGGTGAGTCACTCTTCTTCAAAAATCAAAACATTAAAAATGTATAACTTCTGTAGCAGCATTAGAAGGGATCTTGTAAAGGGGCACATGACTGGTAAATTTTTAAGATTTCCTTCAACAATCAAGAAAGTCAAAGTTATTAAAAATCCAAAAATAACTCCAAGAGCAAAGTTTTGACGAGGATTTGTAATCTTGTAATAAGACTAACTTAGATGTCCATTCTCTTTACTCAATAATTGTGTAAAATAAAACCAATTGCAGCATTTAATAATATGAATCCTTCATCTCTCTATGCTGACTACATGATCAGCACCAACAGAAGTGGTAGCATCATCCCCCATAACTTAGCTGTTACGAAGTCTGGTATTTTGGTAGACAATGGTCCCTATATGCTGCCGTAGACAGGACTCTACCCACCTGCCCCAATTTCCTTTTTCTTCATCAAGACTTATTTTCCTTCTCTTTTTAGCCAAAGATAGGTTCATCAACCTGCTCACATTATGGTACATACTAGGTTTTACTGATTTTAGTAACTATCATGCTCTCAATTAACCTGTTCTCTATTCCCCCTTTTCCTTGATCTGTTTCCTGCAGTTTCAAGAACTGATCTAGAAAGATTCAGAAAAGTAAAGAAAATATATACCGAGAATCAAAACATTTTTAAGCACACCTATCTACCAAAACCATAAAGTATGATAGAAGCTTTAAAACTAAATGTATGTTAGTCTGGCTGCTGGAGACGCTGTAGAAGATAAAACACTCCTCTCAATAACAAGAGTGCTAGAGAGAAACTCATATCCTGTGCACTCATGCTGTATTATTTATTGTTTCTATTAAAGTCATTCAGAAAAATCCCTTCAGAAACAATGCTGTATGAGCTCACGTGAAAAGTCACTGCCCTCTGAGCTCATGCTCCAAAGAGAACAATATTAGTTCCTCAGTTCCAACTTAAGTACCTAATGAAGGCCAGGTTTTCAAACCCCCAGAATTAACGTCTGTGATATGTACAACCAGATTTCAGAGATCTAAATGTGCTGAAGTAAGACTTTTTTTCATCAATCCTCCCCTGCCCCTTCCATCCTCTGCCCACCATCATCCTGGCTTCTTAATTAGCTGCATGATAGAGAACTGAACATCAGAAAAATCTGTCATTGTTTGGACATGCTGGGCCCTTCTGACAAGTTAGATCTAAGAAATGCAAACAGTGATGCAGCAAAAGAGGGTCTGAGGAAACTCAACTCTGATGTGAATGGCAGCTAATTAGACCTAAAGGAAAGAGGAGGACTGTGTTTAAAAATTTATGTGATTATGTAAATTAGTCAGATATTTAAAAAAAGAAGTAACTGAATATCACATCAATTATATTGATGTCTGTGAGCCTCTTTAATCTACCTACTGAAGTCGAATTCTTGCCTCTTTCCCACCTTCCTGTTTCTCTGTTGTGTTACGACACTAACACCACTGCTCCTGCATTTGTTTCAGACATAAGGCACTGTGCTTTTGAATACCCCAAGGATAATCCAAAGGAATGCTTAAATCAGTTCACGATGAAAACCTAGTCATTATTGTATTATCAGCCCGAAGTCATTAAGTTATAACGAGTATGTACAATTTCAATGGTCTCAGTAGTAAATAGCCATAAGAGCTTGGAATTTTAGTGTGCAGCTTCAAGCAACAGATAAAAACCCATAACATCCTGACACACAGAATAAAACTAGATAATATCTCCCATCTTGAGCTAAACCAAGGTGCTAAAGCCATTGGATTCTGCACTTCACCTGTGCAAAAAGCTATTTTCAGGCATTTAGAGGATAAAGGAGCAGCAGTATCTAAGTAGTGCCATTAGTTTACCCTGTATTTGCCTTTCAGGACTATGAAATATCTCATAGAATTTTAATTTCTTTCTTTAGAAATCATTAATATATAACTAATAAAAATGATCATTTAAAAATATTTAATAATAAATTAAAACAACTGTATTTTTGTTGGAAGAACAAGTGATGATACTAGAAGTCTTAGGTAATATTTATTAATTGACAACTCACCTTCCTGATGAACTGGAAATCTGTTAGTTGTTGCAAGCATAGTCATTACATAGCCGTAAGTTTCCTACAGTAGCATAAATGATATTGACAGAATAAAAAAGCTGAATTGTTGGGGTAACATCACAGATGATGGTGGGTAAATTAAACTCATTTAATTTGCCATTTCATGCTAAATCATTTGGCTTGTTTATAAAGTCCACTTCACCATGGAACTGAATTTCCCAAGAATGGAGGTCCATAGGTCTGCAGACAAAATAGACAAAAATCTACCTGCTAGATCACTCTTTTCAGACTAGATCAAACTGCTTTTACCTTTATGCTTGAAATCATGAGTAGACGGAAAGCATTGAAACCTCCTTTCTGTTGAAAATACAGTGCACTGAATGATCTGAATCATGAGGACAGTGAAGTGCTTTCACTAGAAATGCAGAAGCATAGCAAAGAAAATGATGACAGCAAGACAACTGAAGGGCTACAGAGCTGACCTGCAAAGATTCTGCCAAAATCTTACTGCTACCTTTTGTAACAACTCCTGTGAGCTGTATAAAGTGGGTCATTTGGACAAAACCTGAGTTTAATTTATATACCCTGTAGTTTAACTGAGGTAGTATTGTTTAAACACAGTTTCTTGTTTTCAGGCCTTACTGGGCTGCAGAGTAGAAACACGATATATTTCTTAATGAGACGTGAAACAGATGGTCTTTCCTCTCAGTAATACTGACTTTCCATTGCCCTTTCGTACAGACAATCTCCAAGTGCTTAAAAAGACCTTAAACGCATTCATAAGCACATCGCCTTCGCAAGGTGAGCGTTGGATGTCCATCCCTCTGGCTGGGGAAGCTGTGATGACAGACACACCCATTTCCCTGCAGTCACTCAGCAGCACCCCTGTAGCACGGCTTGGAAGGGAACCCAGCTCTCCCACCTCTGCTCTGCTGCACTGGGCTTTGCATACCACAGATCGTCTCACTCTTTCTCCCATTCTTCCTGCTAAAACAGTGAGCTATATATCCAAAACCTGAAAGCCTTCGTTCCTTGAAAGCTTGATGAAACTAGTTATGGCTCTATTGTCATGGTCTGAAACAATGTACAGACAGAGCAGACGTGTTTCTGGTTTTAAGTATGGTAAATGTCAGTGTTTATATGTTTTTGTTAGCTGCCCTAATTATGGTGTGTCCGCTAAAACTCTCTGTTGTAATTACTACTCACCATACTGACACCTACTGCTAAGGAGAGAGCTGATCAGATGCAGGATTTCTTTACTCCTGGACCCAGCCAACAAACTGCATGTGACACCAACAGATGTTTCTGGTTTTAAAACAGTGGGAACTTCATGAACTGTTTTCCCCAACCTCCCAGGAGTAAATGCCACCATAGTTGAAAAGTTGGAAATGTTTATCAGGCTCTGAACAAAGCTGTGAATGAATGCTACAGTACTTTACTACTTCTACAGTCCATTTAAAAAAAAACCCAACAAAAACAGCAGATGAGACTACAGAAAAGACCATTAGCAAAAGTAGTACTGCGGGGTTTTGTCAGTACAGGCTTTGTGTTATCTACACCTGTATTACAGCACATGGAGAAACCACTAAGGAGAATATCACTCTAGAGAGTGTTTGTAACTCGGTGTCTTTTGTACGGGAATGCCCATTAACTTGCGGGGCTGTTCTGAATTGTGTTTGCAGCATAATGGGAATAGCTTGGCTCAGATTCCGTAGCTGTAACTGTACAACGGGAGGGGAGAAAAAAATCAATAACTTCAGTGTAAGCAAGTCAGAGCAACCTTTAAAATAATAAGACAAATCAATTTATTTCACAAATGTCTTTATTTCCAAATGCCATTGTCTGGTCCTTTCTGCTGTCATTGCCCATAATATTTGAGAAAACTCGGCTCTTAGTCATTTAGGTGCAGCAGAAATTATCATGTAATAGCCATGTGAAAAGATTATACATTCACCTCGGTGAAGATCTGCTGTAACAACCTTGTTCTATGGGGTAAAGAGTGTTTAGGAGGTGGGGGAAGGCAAGAAAGACAAGTTTTAAATATGGACAGAAAAGCCCTACTTTATTGCTCTATACAATGAAAAGTAATTACAGAGAAAAATGAAAGCTGCTTCTTGCTGTTAGCAGGAAGAATAAGGGAATTCTGTTCCTTTTTAAAGCTTGGAGTCCATTTTGATATAATTGGTTCCAGAATTATTTATGACATTAATTGCTGCATTATCGACTGCCTGTCAGCTCTTCTGGCAGTTAGTCCATCTTTCTTACCACAGAAAGCCAGCTCAGCCCAAACTAGACTGACAAGCTAATTATACCCATCTTCCCCTTCAATGACAAATGCTGCTCATCGGAAACCTTTCTAGAAATAAGCTTTCATTCTTTCCCCTTTTTCCTGAGCCAGACACAACCGATATCTCAAGGTACAGATCACAGCTGAAACTCTGCTCACAGGGCTATTAGCTCTGAACATCTCACTTGAGCCAAAAAACCTAAGCATCTTATGTTATCAAACGGTATGTCATTCCCTGATGCTAGTTTTCAGTGGATGTGCACTGGGCCATAGCTGTCACTCAAAGCCATGGCAGACAGAGCAAACCTGACTGCATTAGCCAGGCCCTTCTTAACAGCTGAGGCAGGCCTCTGACAGCCATTCCAGGGCTCAGAAGAAAGACTTTGTATTTCCCTCATGTAAACTTCCAGAATCAATATTTTACAGCTTTTATTTCCCTTCATTCCACAAATGGAGAATGACATTGCCCAGAAAAAAAATGTTCCTTTGGAGTACTGCTCAGGAGTACTGCAGTGAGGAGGTAGCCATCCTGGAAATAAGGGTAAATGCCAAAGGAAAAGAAAGAACCGGGTCAACACGACATTCTCACCTCCATCAGAGCTCAGGATCACATTAAAGCAGACTGGTGCCCTGGATGTTCACCTGCTCAGGGCCCCTGCATCATTGTGCCATGAAGTGAGCTGATGTAAACTCTTACGCACCACCTAACCCAAGGCCAGTTGCTCTTTTCCATTTTTCAATATTCTTTATATATATAGAAATATATATATATATATATTTAATATTTTATTTGGAACCATAAGTGTTTTAAGCATCTCTAGGTTTTGTTTAGTTTTTTGCTTCTTTATTTTAAAGATTAGACCCTGGAACACCTATGCTGTGACAGTCTGTTAATTCTTAACAGATTTGGGTGCCACTCACATAGAGGCCAGAGTAATAAAGATGATGATGATCACAACACCAATTTAGGTATGCACTCCTCAGTATCACTTGCTCTCAGTTCAGTTCCTTGTCTGTTGAAGCATTCAAAATGGATGTGGTGGCTGGTAACATAGCAATCTCTCTTCTGGATGGAAACACCCATATACATACCATATATATATACTACATACAGCTGATATAGAGTGAATTTAAGTCCAGTTTTTACAGAACAGGGTTCAGCATTACAACTGGTACTAGCAGAGAACCCCTCACAGGTAGTCACCAAACAAAAATCAAATACTGAATTGTACCCCTGCCTAGAGTAAGCTCTTTCAGATCAGAGGCAAGGTATTCTGGTGGCAGTACAATGCAAGATAGCTAATCTTACCACTACCTAAACCCACTATCCAGTGCACTCAATCTGACAACTATCAGGAGCACTCAATTTACTGAAATTGTACTGTGAATTTCAACTAAGTAAAATTGAGGTCAATATTTCAGCAGGCCTATAGTCAAAAATGGTCATGGATGTTGCAGTTGCTGTGGTAACTTCTCATTTTATTCAACAGCACAGTAAGAAGTTGCATGGACCTGCATAAATGGTAAGAATGCCAATTAAAATGACCACAGGGCTGCCTTGATTTACATCCTGTCCTTTTAAATCCTTATTTCAGAAAACACTTGCAGTTCCTTGTTTGGACTGAACAGGCTCCTGGGGTTTTCTTTGTGAACACCAAGTGGCCAAGCAAAGTGGGGGTTGTCGCTGAGTAGAAGTCTTGTGGATTTTACACTTTTTCTATGTAAAGTCCACAGGAAAAGCAGCACATAAATTGAGTCTGAAGCTTTACAAATTGGCTACTTAAACCACTCCACACCTATAAATTGTGCAGTGCTGTAGGCCATCTTTCATTAGACACTATCTTTCATGACAACAAGACCTAGAGAGAACCGAGAACCCGATAAACAGATGAACCGTAAACTAAAATATTATGGAGAAAGTAAGGAGAAAGTCATGTAAACCATCTGCTCAGTAGATGATGCAGCAAAGTTCGTGTCAGTGCTTTGTTTTTCTATAACACATTACACGTTATTGTGAGCAGAAAGCTACTACGTTTATGAGATTCCCAAGATTTTTAAAAGATACTAAAGGTGTCCCCAGTATTTTTGACAATTGTCAGAATCAGGCCAGTTGTGACAACAAGGATCTATTCTAAAGTTATAAAATGAAAACATGGCAATTTCGCTTTGATTCACAACAGCATGTGCCATATATTATATTTCTGTATACTTTGTAAGGTAATTTTAGTTCTAGATCATGCTCATATTAAACACAAATAAAACTACAGTAAAACCAGATGACTACTCATGTGCTTGAAGTAAACTATGAGATGTAAACTGTTTATAAATGGAGCAAGAGTCCTTTTTTTTTTTACTTAGTGCTTGGCATTCTGAAAATATCAGGAAGTGATTGTTAATATGATACATTGTACCTCTACAGGTTTTGTTATTGCTGACTAACCCCAGACTTTTTTCCTCCTATCATCTATCATTTTTTTTCTATCATCTTACTGATCATAATTCAGAGTAGCTGATAGAAAATTGTCTATTTTTTTGTTTTACTAATGCAGTGGTCTTTATAAAGCTTATTCACATTAAGCACTAAACATCTTTGCATAATATTAAATTCTCGAAAAGAGAAAAATATGTTTTCCCATAAAACCAACAGTAAATATATAAAGTAATAGTCAGATAGCATGTCAGCATTTCTACCCAATAACATAATGAGGTGATAAGTTACTTCAAAAACACTAAGAATAATAGCCTACTGGATTTTCATTTGTTGAGATTAAATGAATAGCCTTATCCTTTAAAAGAGTACCTTCCACCACCAAAATCAGTGTATGCTTTAAGGACTCATTGACAGCTGAAATAAAGTCACTAGGGTTTGTATACTGCTGACCTTGATAGCTTTTTAGTTTAAAGCATTTTAAAGGTACATGTACAACAACATTGGTGAGTGAAGGAAAAAAGAAAGCAAATGCCAGGAGATCTAACAGAAGCAAGATGCATTTGTTTTTGACTTCTAATTAATCAAGATAACATCTCTTTTAGCCATTAGACAGTAAAATCAATAACCTGGGCAGTCTGACTGCCACTTAGACTTATACACCAACACCTATTATTGGCAAAACTGTGATGTATTTAACTATTTTGTCCTTTATTATATTAAAAAAAGGTAACCGACCTCTGAGAGAGCACAGGAAAAGTTCCAGCACCACAGTAAGGTGCTTACCAATTTGTCGACAAATTTCCCACTAGTGACCCTCCAGATGTTCCTCACTGAAACATTTTTGTAACTGCTACTGCCCCTTACTGGAGTGACTGTTACAGAAATAAACCAAAACAGAGCACCCCAAACCTTAGCTGCATCACTACCAGATCTCAAGGGAAACTGGACATTTGACATTTCTGGGAATCAGTGATACTCTGACCGAAGCAGAAAATACTACAAATAATGCTGCTATAATAGTACTGCAAAAAAAGAGGTGGCACCTGACCAGAAAAGGAGGCAAATCATTACAGTGGTTTCAGTTCAGAGGCAAGTCAAATGGATTCTTTTACATAAACTGCCTATGGTGAGGTCCTGCAACCTCTTCCCCTGGTCAATAATCCCATTAAGTCTGTGACATTACTACAAAAGTGCCAAATCCTGAAATCTTCTCTCATTAATTAGCTCGTTCCCCAAACAATCTCATTGAATTTAGACTCTAATCAATGCAGACGAAAATGCTTAAATCCCAAACCAAAAAAGATCCAGTCCATTTTATTTAGTTTTAGGAAACCTTTCAAGCTTTGGCCCATCTTAATGTCTGGGGCTTAAAGGGGAGAAGCTTTTTCTAAGGCTGACATCTTGAAGGCCACAAAAACTTCAGAACTCTCCTTTTTTTCAGTAGCAAGACAACTGGCACTGGTATCAAGTGTCCTCAACAGACCAGTAAAACTACTAACTGCACGCTGGACCTGCAGTTAAGGCTGTTCCATTAACCTAGAGGATCTGGTTGACAATGTTGTGACTTGCTGCTGTATAGCACAAGATTATTTTCCTTCCTCTTCCCTAGCAAAGACTGTTTTCCAACTGAATCTCTGTTGAACTAGTTTTACCACTGGAATTCTTGACTCTACATATTAAATACATGAAGTTATTTAAAATATTTTTACTAGAAAGTACAAGTCTAGGAAATGGTGGACATTATGGAGTGGCCCCAAAAAACTTTACAGTGTTCTTTGTTTTCATTCCTTCCCTCAGGCTGCCATTAAAATAGGTCTTGAGCCAAAAATGTTCCTTGAAAGGATTGGGTCTTTGTAATCAACATCGGATAAGCAAAGTGCAACATAGCTCAACACATTAAATCAAATAATTTAGCGTATGCATATTTAACAAGAAAAATACAAATGGACCATTATGATTTGCTTATGATATTAAAGTGTTTTCATGCTATATTGGTCTTTTTCTGCTCTTCACAGTGATCAGATGTACAGTTAATTACACTTAATAATAATAATTATGGCTTTCTTTTACAAGGTAGCAAATTAATTCAATCAGGCATTTCATAATGCATAGGATACTATGAAAGTTATTATAGCAGAAGAAAAATATTTAAAATCAACATTGCTCTCTAGGGGTCTCTTGACTTATCGTATCTTATCTGCCACCGATCTATTGTACAGTGTGGGGTAGCTCCCATTAAAGCAAATGGGAAATGCCTAGCTTACATAAATCCTCTAGAACTATCTGGCA
Source organism: Athene noctua (assembly GCF_965140245.1). NCBI lineage: Eukaryota > Metazoa > Chordata > Aves > Strigiformes > Strigidae > Athene > Athene noctua. The sequence continues at coordinate 41,864,845 of NC_134041.1, forward strand.
GAAAAGAAAACTGAATTTCTGTTGCAGAGAGAAATAATGAACCAAATATGCAAACATGTTCTGCAATGACACAAAAATGAGTGGATAGATTCCAACATGATAACTTGAATGAAGAATTCCTCTCCTGCACTTTAGTCTAGTTTCTTTGAGATGAGAGCTCATCAACACAAAGATGATGCACAATGAAGAAAGAAACTTTGGAATAGGCTTTCTGCCACAATCTTAACTCTGTCCATGGAATCCAGTTATTACCAAAGGTCATGAAACACACATGATTTATGCCAAGTATAGCCACCAATATTATAAAAACTTTTAAATTTTTTTTTTCCACCCACTATGTCCTTTTATACTGTTCATCACTGTCATTACTGTAAAAGAATGAGGCATTGCTCCTGCCTTTTTCCTTCTACTTCTATGTCTACTTTCCTTCTACCTCTTCTTACTAGTTTACTTTTCTGTTGTTACTTTCTAATCTTCCTGTGCGTAGGAACATAATGCATTAAAAAGCTTTTGTTGCAGGAGGTAGATGTACAGCCACATTTCCACAATCCAAGCAGCTTAACAGGAGGACTTTACAGTATCACCAAAAAGCAAAGAATCTACCATCTCAGCTTACACCACATTTTCCCATTTTGAGTCTTTTGTGCATCAATCTCCACAACACAGAAATGGTCCATAGCCTGGGCAAAACAATTTAAAATGTCACTCTCTACCAGCAATGGAACCACCTTGTGCCACTGTAAATGGGGACAAAGGGATACGATTTGCATCTCAAGATGCAACTTGACTTGTCACAGAACAGTACTGATTTACATTTATGCTGTTAGTCAGACCCAGCTGAAACATGTCTGAGACTATTTCCTCTGGGAGGTGCCATTAAGAAAGATACATTACTTGGATTTTCCTGTGCTATCCTCGCAGACCTCAACTACAGTTCTTCCAGGAGGAGAATTTTGGAGTCAATGAGAGCTCCAATTTACCTGTCACATGCAGAAAGGACAGACCTTCAAGCTAACCTGTTTTCCTGTCACTGGTACTGTGGGGGACTATCTGCCCTACACAGAAAATCTCTGTGGGTAAGGCAGCAGATACTTGTCCTGTCCCTCAGCAACACTGGCGCTTTCTACAACATCCCCACTGAACTATGAGCCTCACCATTCTCTAATTTAGACACAGAAAGAGGTTAACCAGGCAAATACCTCATGAGCATACCCTCCAAGGCATAAGAAATCATGTGAAATAGAGATGTCCAATTCTGAGCATCTTTTTCTTCCAGAGGGCAACCAAGTCAACCAAGTTTGAATGTCAGTGTAGCTAGTATTAAGGTTGTCAAGGGGAAAACCTCAAAACATTCAGAGTTCAGGTCTAAGTTAGCACACTAATTTGACTTCTCCTGAAGCTATGTTTTACAGGAGAGAAAAAAAAAGGGGTCTTTTGGGATATATTATTTTCATATGTTTGACCTAGGATAGAAATATACCGACATATGGTTTTTTACAATGTTTTCAAGATTTTGGCTCTGCTGTTGGATGCAAAGATAAAGAGAAAAAAGGCATTTTAAAAATACTTTTGAACTTCAGATGACAAAACAATACAACATTCCTTCCCAGTAATGTGATGGATAGATGGGTAGTAACAAATATATTTGTCAACCCTCTAATAAAACTGTACAAAAATGTGTATCTTAAACACGTTCCTTCATCGAACCTTCCCTTCCACCACCCTAATGTCTATAATGTTGTGGATGTCTTACAAGTCTACTTTAACATACTGTTAAACCCATGCTTGATTTATCACTATGCCTAGGTAGCCAAAAGATTTAAGTAGAAACTAGTCCAATAGCCTGTAGCTACCACTGACTTTTTAATACAAAAGTGTTTTTTTTTTCTACTTCAACTTGCCAGGGGATTCACATTATCAAAGTCTGATTGTATCTGGAAAATGCTAAAATTGAATCCTCCGTATTCACCTGCCAGGCTGCTAAATAGAAAAGTATCCCCTATGTTAAACTGTAAGTTAGATGAAGACCATCCCCTGCAATCAATGACAAGCTAATGGGCTGCTGACTATAAATTCTCTGGAAACCTGGATACGAAGCTCTTGATTCAAGTTATCTGTGCTGCAGTCCTTGAGCCACTGCAGACATTCAGTTTTATTTACACAAACTTTTTGGGCCAGCATTAAAAGACACACTACTTTAAAGGAGATGCCAGCATGGTAACTCAAAAAGACTGTTATTTTATGATGCCTACACCTCAATTTTACAAGGATATAATCAGAAATGAAGGTTGTAAAATATCCAGAGGTAGTACAGTCAATAAATTATCAACTTTTTGGTACAACAGTTGTCATTATTAGCTGGGTCCTAAGCCAGTCTAAATAAATAACATGGGCCATGCTTCACCAGTGACTGGAGCCTTTTTGTCTTTATATGTTTTGATTATTAGGGAGTATCTTTGGCAAGTCAGTGCTATTTCTGAGTAAACAGTTCATGCATTTGGGTCACCCTTAGAGAAAGCATGAAAGACTTACCCTTCTGACTTGGGGGAAAATTGCAGAAAAATGTTGCTGACCTCCTGTCTGTCTACTTGGTGGCTGGTAAATGTTAGCACAACTTGATAATAGCAATTAGACTGGGAAGTTTTATTTTAAGTTTTTTGAACTATCAGTACTGCCTGTGTCCATTTGTCTTTTTTATTCTCTAGATGTGCCATGACAAGGATTAAATGCGACACACACCAAACTTTGAATGTCCTGCAGCCAGTTCCAATGGCTTGGATGCTGTCATTTTGAGCTACATCAGGAACAGTAGCTCAATGGCTACATCTGTGACACATGTCAGAAACTTTTAAATGTCTGCTCTTTTTTTCATCAGGATGCTTCTATATCCTAGCTAGGGAAGAGATGACATTTTGTGTTTGGGTGGAACTTGTTGTGGTTCCCTCTTCCTGCCTCCTCTAACTGTCAGCCGGAGTTTCCCCTAAACATATCAAAATACAGACAAATAAAACTTGTCATTAGAAATACATTCAGTAGTAACCATGCTTGAAAACAATGTTTTAGGGGGAACTTGGGCACATTTTCTCATAGAATGATGAGCTACACAAAACACAGCGCTAGGCTATTTCTGACCTTTGTTATGTGCTGCCTTAGAAGATTGATGTGCACAACTCAGATACACATGAATTCCTTAACATTTCTGTTCTTTTTCCATTAAAGTGGAATAATTTGGCATATAAAATACACAGTGTATTGGGGTGGTTTTTTCAAGGCTTGGAAGAATTAACATTTTGATAAGAATACACAGTTTAAGGGTAGAAAATGGATCTGCTAATGGACACTAAGGGGGCTCAGGGCGGGATTCAAGGAGTTGAAAACACAGTTCAGAAGAAGGAGGGAGCAGCCTTGTATCATTATCATTTATTTAAAAGAAATACATGTAATTTTTAAGATCAGACTGAGTTTTCTTAGTCTTTCAATTTTTATTTTTATTTTTTTAAAAAAGACTAAAACTCTGGTCTCCTTGACTACAACATTTTACCTTTGGGTTTAATTGTTATAATCAATAGTAATATTTTTTCCTTGTCACTGGGAAGCGTCAGTTTCTTTAGATTCTCCTAGAGTTATTTGTGACTGTGTAAGGGCAGTCAGACATGTTTCACACAGTTAAACACTGTGTAATTTTACTCTAGGGCTCTCTTTGCCCATTTCAATTGGCTACGTTTCAGCTGGATTTGACTAGTGGTTAGACTTTAAAAAAAATTGTCTTCTTTAAATAATTATTTGGATTCCTTATTAAATTTATTTTTAAAAACATAAGAAGAGAAATGCAATGATGGCACATGAGCTTGCTCATACATGCAAATATGCAGTTTAATTTTGTTTTTTGAGGATATAACATATATGTATCCATTACCTGCTAGTCCTAGAGGGATCAATTGCTTTTTAGGGGAAGCATTCTGCCTATTTACACCTGCCTATGGAGAAAGTTGGGCTCAGATGGAAGATGCTCATTTAGCAGAGGGTAACCTGAGATGTTGCAGAGGGCATTGCCAAAATTGCCAATAAAATGCAGCCACTGTCCCTCTGGATGGGTGAGCGTTCCAGTCCTCAGTGCTGTGTCCAGCCTTCGCTGGGTACCCAACACACCGTGCATTCAATCCCAACATTCAGAGCCTCCAGTGTTTATGTTTTGGTTTTCCTCTGAGGCACTGATTCACCATTTATGTCATTGCCAGATGAAAGGCCATAATTCCAAACATATTAAACTCCAGGTAAGTTACGCTAAAAACAAATGCTTCTCTAATCACCTTTTTCTTTGCTGCACTGAAGGCTAAATGAAAAAGTTAATACCAAACAAATCATAGAATCATATAACCAGAACAATCACTGCACACAGTTAAGAATTTACTTCAGTATTCCATATAATTAGGAAATCAGTGACTGAGTAGCAGAGAAAAAGGTAGGAAGGGCCAGAATATATTTATTATCCTCAATTACACTGCTATGGTTAGTTAAGGATAAACAAGATTCCCAGATCTTTCGTGACGCTACCTTTCTTCTCCATGGGAATGAGGAGAGGTAGCCTACTAGTAGGAGATGAGGCTTCTCATAAAAGGTAGCATTCTGCATTTGCATTCTAGCCAAGAACTACTACAATTTATGCAATCATGACACAGCCATGATTAAACAAGAAAACATAGCCACAGCTTTCAGCACTTACAGATACTTTTTCAAACACATGAGCAGGAGGGATACATGAAAATAACTTTCAGAAAATATGGCATAGTGTGGCCTCAAATTCAAACTGCTCCAAAAAGGTACAACTGTTATTGCTGGAGAATGGCTTGCAGAACAAGGTCATGGGTCTGTGCAGGAGCTGATTACAGCCATCTGATGTAAACAAAGGAAAAAACCCAGGGTACAGTTATGCTAACATGGAAGGAGATTCAGGGCACAGTTATGCTAACAAAGGACTGTTATGCTAACAAAGGGAGAAACTGAGGTACACAACGGCCTTGATTATGATGGTAAACGACCTTGGGAAAGAAAGTAAGCCAGAGGAAGGAGGATGTTGTGACATACCTGAAATGCCACAAGGGGTTGGGATATTATAATGTAACTTTTTAGATGTATCCAATAGATTTGCGAGTAGTATGCATGATTATTATGGAGTGCTTATATAAGGTGTGATTTCTTTTAATAAAGTTGAAGCCTGTTCTATCATTCACATTGAATCGACTGCTTGCTTCCTCCGTCCACCGCATGTTATAATTGTATTTTATGTTGGAATGCCCTTAAGGATTAATTTCAACAATGGCATTAACAGTGACATTTATTGAGGATTTAGTTTTACTAAAGATAGGGGAAAAAAAGGTTTTAAATATAGCATTTTGTAAAAATATAAATGGAGTTAGAACACAATTGTTTTAGTATGTTATTGCAACAGAGATGGGAATGCTTTAGTTAATTAAGCCTCAGCATCCTCTCAGGTAAGGTTATATTAGCTATATTATTCCAATAGGGAAACTAGGACATATATTTTTATTTTAGTAACTTTTAAAAGTAAACCACTGAAACAGGCAGAAACTGAAACCACCTATCTTGTCTCATAGTCCTGAAATCTACTTTTATATCTTCCTGTAAAACATTCATTACACAGTCTGTACGTCTAGAGCATTTATTCCAATTTCAAAAATTTCAGTGAAGCTGGCCTTCCAGTTAGGTAAAATGTGAATTTAGTAAGCCTTAAAACCCAAATGGCAAATGTAGCAGAATGGTTTATGGACCAAATCCTTCATGTTTTTATTTGAGACAAAACACAAATCAAACCCATCAGACCGCACTAAATGCTTAAATATAATTACTTTTGGAATAGATTAAAATTCTGTAAAATAATATTAATTTCCATTTTGACAGATAACAGAATGTTTCCACTGTTTAAGGCACCAGAAATTTATCAGCCAGCAGCTGCTTCAAAACTAACAAATCTGGGTTTCTTTCTTAGCATGGGTGATAGACACTTGTTCTTTTTATCATATATTTAGATTCCTTTGTCAAGGCCCTACTTTGATGTGTATTTTGATGCCCTACAAGAAAATGTGAACCATTCCAGCGTGAAGCTGAAACTTGTGCTTGCTTCTGTATTGTCACTAAGTACTTTTTGGTGTAAAGTGAATGTGCAAATGGAATAAAACATTTGAAGGTACAGCATCCTATTCCTGGCTTTGTTAGTTTAAGGCAGTGTTGGGGGAGGCAGACCTCTAATTTTTCAGACTGGGTGTGCATTCCTATATTTTGTGGTATTTGCTCCTACTGCTGTTGATGTTGAAAGCTTTGCCACTGAATGGAAAGAGGATAAGAGTCAGAATGTGCTTATGATATAAACTTGTGATTAACATTAACAGCTGGTAGTTTTCTTTTTTTACTCTTAAGCCTCAAATACAGCTGAAAAAGCAGTTATCTGAAAGTGGAAAATGAGGGCTTAGCTAGAGCTGTGCAAACCTTCCATAATGAAACCCAGAACTAGCCTCATTTGGGAGAGCTGCTAGAGGTTTGACATTCAGGCCAGGTTTCCTAACCTCTCAGTTAATGTAGTGGATTTACAGTTTCAGATGAAAACCACACACATCTCAATAGTGGTTTTGGCTGAATGATGCTTTCAGCTTTTGCTAAACTTGAAAATTATTGGGTGTGAACCCACAATAACCAAAACTTACAAAAAAAAAAAAAAAAAAAAAAAATTGTCATGAGCATGACATGGACAGAAATCACCCAAGACTCCCAGAAACCCGAGTACAGCAAGCAGTAGCCGGGCAGAAGATACGTTAGGCACTACAGATGTTGAGGTCTTGCAGCTCCACCATCATCTGAAGTAATAGCCAAAGAGGTTTGTATTCAGTGGAGCTCAAGCTAACCATATCAGGCATCAGTTGATAACTGCAGTTTATCCAAATAATTTCCCAGTGCACTGACATTTCCATTGCCTTTTATAATATGTGCATTGTATAGTAGGTGGTGATTTGGTGGTTTGGGAGGTAGCCAAGGAAGGAGACTCAAAGTATGGAGAACTTTCTTCCAAAATTGATGTTGAAATTTGGCTACCTGAAACACATTACAAGTCACAGTTAAATCAGTAGAGTATTAAAAAGGAAATGACTCTAGAGCAGAGAAGTTTTGCTTTTCCCCTCTCTTGCATTGTAATCCTCTGACTAGCCCTAAATCGACTACTAAGCTAAAGGAAATTAAAGAAAAGATGAATAAAAAAAATCTCAAGCTGGGCCAAATTCATCCCCAGTGTAGCTTAGCTCAAGTAGAGTTAAATCAATGGAGTTCCACCAGGGATGAATTTGGCTTATAGTCAAAAGGAAATGAAGCAACTGTGCCCTCATTTACAGCTATCAACTCAAACAGAAATTTCATTATATGGGAATTTCTGAAAACAATTTCTAGGTAAAAGAAAATTGCTAAGGTTGAACAGCACGTGTGTTTGAAAATTCCCTGAAGTCCACAACTGTCTGCTTACTCAGTAGATACACTGAATGCTAGATAATTGAGTGCACACATTGTTTCAAAGGTCTTATAAAATCAGAGAAGCCTATAAAATGAATAAGCAGATTGTCTTCAGAAATCTTCTTTCTTTGTTTTCCCTATATTGAATCTTAAATACTCAATTGAATGAATAGTGTTAATTTAAAAGTAGGAAGGCAATTACCGATAAAAATTATGCCAGCTATATCCATTTCAGCTACCTCGGTATTCTTTATTTGGTTTTCCCCATTCAAATGTAAAAGTAATGTAGAATTTCTTAAGCTGCACTCTTCTGTCCCTGATTTTCTCCAGAGCATGATCTGAAGAAATCCCATGAAGCTCCTCTCTATTTCCAAATATAATACTGAATTAAAACTTACATTTAATACTGACATCTCCAAACAGATTCCTTTTCTATATATTTTACTATAAAACTGTAATTCCATAAGGATGTGTTTCTGTTCTAAGAGGATCTATGTAATTGTGGATAAGAGGTGAGATGATCTGTTCAAAAACTTCTGGATTAAGATATAACTAATTTTAAAACCCCTTGACTTTACAGTTTCATTTTTGATTAGTGGCAAAACTTTCAATCAGAATGCAAAATATTTGCAAGAAAATTTAAACTTGTGCTGGGAGGATGTTTTGAACACATTTAGAAACTTGCTCTCACAGCCTAAGCATTACTTATAATGTGATAACATTGAATATATTTTACATTAAAACCTATCAACACAACTAACCTAGAACTAAACATATTTTCCAACATGTTGTTCCCTTAAAATGCTGAGGATGCTGAGATGATGATGATACTTTGTGAATGTGCCATGACCATGACTTAGCTTTCCTTAAAAATATCTGCTCCTTGAAGGCTTGTGAAAATCCTGATCTGAAACCTTAATCTAATTGTCAGCAACTCCAAGAAAGGGTCAGCTTCAGGTTGACAACAACACCAGAGGCAAGTCCATCAGAGTCACCTAACCTAAAAGGTAACCTTTAGAAAGATTCAGCTGCTTTAGTACTGCATATGGAAAATATATTAATTCAACCAACTTTGATGAAGTAGGAGTGCTGAGTATATCCTGAACATTCTCACTTAACAAATGCCAAAGAAAATACCCTTAAGACTTCTTAAGAACAGGTTATAAATGATTGGAAGAAGCCATTTTTCTTGGGCCTAACTTTCATATAACCCAAGATCTTGGTAGGTTATTCAGATAATATTATAAGTAAAATGAACATTAATTCATTTTAGGTAAGACAACATTCTCTAACCACCTACACTGCTAGAGTGGCATAAGGAAATTCAAGGCTTTATCAGTTGTTCACAATCATGGTCTGACTCCAAGAAGGCTCCAAACCAGAAGACATCTCCCTCCTTCAAGATGTGTTTTTGTATAACAATACTCACCTGTCACACAATTGTTAGCATAGGCATTGTCCCTCAGTAACGTCTTTAGATGGCTGTTTTCTCACAATCATATCTTGTTTTTTTGGTTTATTGCCGTTACTAGGAGTAGAAAGGAATGCAGAAAACAGATTTTAACTAAATAGCAGAAAAAGACTAGCTAGTGAGATGTAACAGTTACCAGCTATACATATAAAACCACTGAAAAAGCAAACTATGCATTTCAGTTGTTAAACTACAAGCAGTGAAGCAAAAATTTCACTTTAAAAATAAAAGGGAAGCATTTACCTGTTTCATGCCATCACTTGCAGAACAATGACATGGCAATTGAAGCAGACAAGGACACAGCTAGAGATCTTTAGGAACAGAGGACAACATCTAGCAAGCCATGCAAGACCCCTAACTTCATATCACCTGACTGACTGTCAGATTCCCAAGACTGAAACTGAAAATGGATACTTAGAAATCTAGTGTCAAACATACAACCTCAAACTTGGCTATATGCTTACACCTGTGGAAAGGTGAATTTCATCTCTTTCTTTCACATGTCAACCATTTAACAAAGCAGAAAGACACACCGAGTAAAGAGAATAAACTTTCCTGAACCGGGCAAGCAGAGACTTGTGTACCAACTATCATACCACATAAAGAAGAAATATGTAGCAAGACGCAGTGCGAGTCACTATAAAATGGGCTGATTCCAAACCTCACCATAAAGGCTGCATCTAGCAAAGTTCTGCTGAGGGTAAACATTTCCCAACATACTCATACTGGGCAGAATATTAAAAAATATTAATACATCAACTGGCAGCAAGCGAACCCTGTAATTTACAGAAAGAATTTTCAAAAGCACAAGACAGGTTTGTTTCTTTCTTCTGACTTAAATGAGAGCAACATTAGACCAACACAGAGTGATTTTTCACCTGCAGAGAAGATGTGAGAATTGAACATTCAGTAATCATATAATGCTCTGCTCAAAAAAACAAATATATTAAAAAGGGAACTGCACACCAATCTTCCAATAGTAGTAACCCTAACTCTCATAAATAACAACATTGACTTCAAAGGGATGCACGGTTTGAGTAAAGCAAATACTAGAATAAGTATTGTAAGAGTCACCCTAACAAAGGAGAAAAAAGTGGTTTCAGTGGTGACATACCTTCAACAATCCTATAAATCATTTATCAATGCAACATGTCCAATTAGAGCCAGTTTGCTCTAAAGTTAGGTCTGTGTATCCATAACAGTAGGATTTTCACTGAAGGTCATTTATCTTTAATATTTCACTTCAATATTATAGTTTGGATTTTTCCTTATATTTAATTAAAAGGTTGGGAATTAACATTTCAGTACATAAGTTAGGAATGCACTAAGCTACTACAGGCAGCTCCTAGTAAAACCATTTGCTTCTTGGTCTTCATTTGTGAACACATGTGATGTCTGCTAAAAGCCAAAGTACTAATCATCACAAGACTGAACATAAGACTGAAGAGTTTGGATATTTAAAAAATCCCATTTGTAGCATTTGAAGATTACTTAGTCAAGCACACCTTGGATCTCAAACCTTGTTAACTGTCAAGAAACATGGCTGGCCAAAATTTTTCTTGTCACAACACAAAGGACTAGGAATGCGGTGGTTCCTTGGAAAGATACACATTTTAACATCCTTATAGCTTTGTAGGCAAATTTTTTAACAGCCTAGTTAATCTTGAGAGGGAAAGATGTGTCATATATGGAGAAGGGGGAGTAAAGGAGAGAGAGTGGAATCTCGTAGATTACTTTACTGCAACTATCATCCTAAATGATACAGTTCAGTTAAGAAATCCAGGCACACTTCCCACTGACGAAAGAACCAAGTATAGATAGAAGTCCCAGGTTTGAAAAGTTTGTCATCTCTTTAAACAGTAATTCAGCAGAAGACATCTGAAAATAAAATGCTCTGCATATTAAAAAAAAAATGTTAGCAAAACCAGTAATAAACATCCATGCTTCTTTTTAAATAGCATCATAATACATAGTATCAAAATAAAATAAGTATTCATAGATTATCCTTTTGATTTTCCAGAATCAGTGACATTTAGTGTGAATCCCCTTTGAGCAAATTTTAATTAGGGCTTTACCATATTTAACTATAGGTATATAATCTCCTGAGTGAAAACAAAAATCAAAATGGTAAGGCTTTGATCACATCTCATTCCAAAAATATTTTTGCCTCCAAAGCTTTGCTGAGAAGAAAACACTCCTGAAATGATACAAATGGTTTTGACATTAGGAAAAGTAAACAAGCAAAATAAAGATGGAAAAATCATGAGGTCAGTTTGCAAGTGCTGTTTATTGTTTGAGGCAGGGTTAAAGCCTTTATAAAGACAAGAACATACATGCAGCTAGACTGAAAGTGACATTAGGTTATTCTAAACATCCCTATTCAGAACTCTGCTGCCTGTAATATGCCATGACCAAAATGTGTGGAGGCTTCAAAACAGACAGTATGATAGGAACAAACTAGGACTGCTATTTTGGTAACCAAGAGAGATGACAAGTGCCCTAAATATTTCTAATTGTATTTTTGATTACAAAAAGAGGCATGTAGTATTCCTTTATCTAATATCTCCTAGGACTTCTAATGTGAATTGTCATTTCATTTGTAGCCATGTATGACATTAGCAGAGATGTTACAAGTGGCCAAAACGTGCTTTTCAGACACCAATTTGTATGGCAAACAGCTCAGATCTCAATTTGAACAAGAGGTGTTGTGAACTGGATTGTTCTATGTTCATCACTGATTCTATGTATCTGTTAAAGAGTGAGTGAAGGCTTCCATTTATTGAGTAAGGCCTAAAATGCTCAGCAGCAGTAAGCTTTCCCTTTGTCACTCGGCCAGTGTCTCATTCTTTTTCATTGGTCCAACCTGCTTTCATGATTGGCTTCAACATCCAGCTCACTTCCACCTGCAACTCTAGCTGGTAACGGCCTTCAAAAGTAGGCAACTTCTAAAAACTGATTTTTCAACCGGGAAAGCGAATAAATGCCACCAAGTAATTTCAAACAAGCCAAGAACAGCCAGTGATGGCTCTCAACTGGGACCAATATGCATGAGTTTGGAACAGCCCAGAGGTCAGAATTTTTGCATATTCCTTGGTCAATCCAATTATATCTAGTAGCACTTAACACTATATATGCATGAAGTACTGGGACTTTTTTTCACAGGAACAACTTCATGATTCTAAATATGTCCAACCTGTTTATCTGAAAAGCAGAAAATATGCCATGCTTTTTTATTTTTTCCACCGAAAATTTGACAATAGAACTTCTTACATTGACATCAAAAGGGATTAATCAGAACTCATCTCTATAACATACTAGTAAAGCTGTTAATTATGTTAATTCCACCAGTTACTTTTATTGACTTCTTTCCCCCCTCTGAATAATCATACCCATCTGGTGGCAATTTTATTTTAAATCACTCCTTTTAAGTATGTTTTTCTTTCCAAATTTAAGCATTTAATTCTAAATGTAATCTCTGCAAAAGTTAAAAATATCTTGTTCAATAAACCAGAAATAATACACACTGTCAGTATCAGAACTGAGGGCTTCTTCCAAGCCCTCAGTTAAGCTATGCCAGGATTCTACAGCATTAAAAAATGATCACTTTTTTGAAGGTCATAGTTAGTAAATGCTGAGATGTAATTTAAGAATTAGGAAATTTTGTTTGTCTGCAAAATTGCTTAAATCCTTTTTCTCTGCATATAAACAACTATACAAATTGATGATACTTTGCATGACTGAAATATTTTCAGGATATATTTTTTTCCCTGTTGAAAGAAAAAATAATCCATTTTGGGGCAGGACTCACACACACCAAACCAATAAAACCACTGTGAAAGGATTTGTGTAAGTATGTACGAGATGATAGAAACACAAGCACTTAATTCACGGGGGGGGGGGGGAAACCCCAAACAAAACAGATAAGGGCTTTTTCATCTGAAGTTATAGCCTTTCTCTTTATAAACACTTTGATATCACCAGCCACTTTCACTCAACAGGCAAGCTGGAGATTAAACGGGGTGCTTTTGCTAAGGCGCCGACTGACAGAGCATGCTCACTGCAGCCCCAGGTGTGACCCCTGCTCTTCTGTGAGCAGCAATTGGACCAGGCAATCCATCACGGTGCTCCTGTCAGACTGGGTGCTTGGCTGCAGCTGTCTGTCACACTGGTGAATGGGACCTGCTTAAAGGCAATCATGTCAATCTCTATGTGACTACTCAGACTAAGATAGAAAGATGATCTTGACAGGCTTGGCAAAGTCAGCAGAAGGCACTAGAGGACTTTAGTTACATGCTTAAAATTTAGATGCAATTTGTGCTTCTTATGTGGATGGATTGAAGATGCACAATGCTGTGTTTTATAGCTGGTCATCTCGGATGAATCGGTTGCCTTCAGAATGTTTTCCATAGTAAATGTAACGGCATTTTCCCAAAATGCCTACAATAAAAAGAAAATTAATTACAGTTAGGACAGCAGTGGCATAATATGCAAATAAGCAAATAACTAGAGAAATTTGAAGTAGGGGAGGAAATAGTTTTATCTTGTCCTGCAAAAGAAAGTTTGTGTAGTTGAAATATTCAGTATTACCATTTCAACTGGCAGTTTTGAATCCACTGGGAAAACGTGTTCAAATAACCTGCACGACCTATGCTGTTAAACATACATCCACAAGTGTCTTCAAAAATGGCATGACATAACACTGAAACATCATACACTGTATTTCAAATCACAGTACTACTTCTGCTTTTGAAAACCAGAAAGTCTGGGTTGAAGTTACATTTTGTAATCTTGGTAATCTCCCACATGTTTACAGGGTTTTCCTGATCATTAAAACCAAAAAGAAAAAAGCAGCACGTAGTTAGTTTAATGTAGATCCAGGAAAACCTTTCAAACCTTCACAAAGTCACCCTGCAAATATCTAAAGCCATCCCTGCTTTGCAGTATAGAGAACTGAAGTGACCAGCTGAAATCCACACAGGAAGGCATCGACAGACATGGGCTAGAACTTGGGACTTCCTTAACCATTAGTCCTACAGACTCCAGTGTTTTTCCCAGACATACAAATAAACATTTAATAAAAACATTTCCAAAATACGTCTCCAAACAACATCCCATGAGCAATACACAATTATAAATTATGCTAAATATCAGTACATGGAGAATGCTTTCAAAAAAATTAGCAGAACACTGCTTTTGGGAGACAAGGCACATTATTCTCAGTGGGTACAGGTGGCAAGATGCCCAAGGAAGTCGTAATTGTTACAGGTGAGACACACATACCTGCAGATCTCACTATCTTATTCAAAAGCATCCCCTCTGGTGGCACTAAGTGGTATGTGAAAGCATACATTCACAGTCACATCCCACCTGTGAACGTCCTCAAAGATGTTAAATTTTACAAGCAGAATTGTTCTTTGTGCCCCCAGGCACGTGTAGTCAAAATCATCTCCCATGCATGGAAGGAAGGTGAAAGTGTCTCCTCTACCTTGGGAATGTCACTGAAGCAGTCACTGAAGTACCTAGCTCACCCATAAGGGCAAACATAACCTAACCCAAATGAGGCAAACACTGCCTTACATAAAGAGTAAAGATGGGGGAGGAGCCGATCCTCAATTCATTCCTGTTTTAGCTTTCAAGTACTCACATAGCAAATACTGTGCCAACCTGCAATATCAATTAAGTATGCAAGCTTTTATATTCTGCATCTTTTTTTCCAGTACAACATGGTATATCAGGTAAGAAAATAAAGCCTTGAAAGGCATGGACTGTGCAAGATTAATGTTAACCCATGCTCTTCTTTTTCCTTTTAAAGACATCATGATAGTGACACATTCCTATGGGGAAAGAAAAAAAAAAAATGATAGGACTGTCATTTGTTGTGAAAAACACATTCCTCTTCAGGATAACACAAATGGGGACTATGTGGTGCAGTGCCTGATCCTTTTTCCCTCCCTCCATGGAGATTTTTTCAATAATTTAAATTTCACTAATTTTACTAGTGGAGCAGTTTTCCACATTCAAGGGATGATATTATCATTCCTGAACATGAGCCTAATGAAAAGCAAGTTTTTTTCCCCCTAAACAGATGATATTCTAAGTCAAATTGCAGCAGGCATTAGGTTGGTAACAAGGCCATTTAGAGCTCTAAATGTAAAGGATACGAACGGTTTATTAATGGCATTCTTCAGACTCCTTTCTCACTGGCATTGATAAAAGTCTTGTTTGAGGTCTGCTGCATTTCTTAAGGACTGGAAGCAAGACTGTTTATAGAGATGCTGGTGAGAGAGTGCTGTTTGATGAATGCTGGAGACTGTAGCTAGGTGTCAGTGCTTAGAAAATGAGGCAAGGACATGAGGTATTAATATTGTCAATGATCTCTTGACAGGAAAACAGATACTGCATTCACCATCAGATTTAAATAGACATCAAGTGCATTAATGACAAAAGGGCAGACTTCAAACAAAGGGGGCTGTATGGTGCTGTGCTGAGCCAGTCTCTGAGTTGGCAATAACCTGATCTGAAAAGACACTGTCAGGACTACAGACAGGCCTGGGATTGTGTGCAGTGACAGAAAACAGAGATGCTGACAGAGATACCGGTGCCATATTATGCCAAGTATATTCTAACGCTGTTTCCAGCCCTAACTAAATCTGACATCATTTCCTATCGCTTAGAGTATCCTCCACTGCTCCAG
Source organism: Athene noctua (assembly GCF_965140245.1). Taxonomy (NCBI): domain Eukaryota; kingdom Metazoa; phylum Chordata; class Aves; order Strigiformes; family Strigidae; genus Athene; species Athene noctua. Next base: position 41,880,522 of record NC_134041.1, read on the forward strand.
CAGAATATTTCTCCCTAGACATCATTACAAACTCCACTGTAGTTTTAAAGTTACTGGCAGGCCTGTACTGTCATGGAGGCTGGGTCTAGAGGCCTAAGGATAACCTCAGTCACTCTAAATTTGGAGTTTGCTGAAGAAGTGCTCTCATTTTCACTGATATCTCAGCTACTTGAGGTGATCTGAACGCTAAAGTGTGAGGAGCTGTCACCTTGAATAAAATCCTTAAAGTAAAGACACTCAGTTCCTGGGATGTTCAGCAAAGATGTCGGACACTCTGGCAGCAGGAAATGAAATCCAGCTGCTGCTGCTCGCCTGGGGATAAAGGTGCTTGGGCTAGTGACAGTTAAAGTCAGCTGAAATTTTTGAACTCCTGCAGCCTACAATTGTTTAAATTAAGGAAGTGTTGTCTCTGCAGAGATTCCCTACCCAGGCACACAACTGTGATTCGATTGCCAGGCATATTACACACACCGCTCAGAAAGTCTCGATAAAAGCACGGTTGAAAATGTTGCCATGAGACTTTATTTATCATGAAGGTTATTTGTAAAACAATAATCTTGCTCATAAATTAAATGTGGTGACTTGTCGGGTTTTTTTGTTTTCTTTTTCCTCTCCATTTACCACCTCCCTTTGGAGACCACAGAGTACTTGGAGAACTACAAAAGGCTTGTGTGCTGCAATGAGAATTTTGATGCAAATATACTTCACACATGAATTTTAGAAATCTACTGCTTCTCTCCTGACTGTCTGCTATGGCATTTATTCCTTGAAGTTCAGGGGCAGGAGTATGCTTGTGGTTTTGCACACAAAGAAGGGGAGGAATAAGGGGGAAACAATACATCTGTGGCTGTTGTAGTGTTTTTTAATTAAAATATCCAGCATTGGCCATAATAAGCTAAGTATACCTCCTATACATCAAAACAACACACAGCATCCTGAATGAGGTTTCTGCTCATGGTTCTTAAGAAATGACAACACAAAGTCTCTTGAGGGATCATCTTCTGTGAATGAGGCTTCTAATTTTTCTTAAGTAGTTGCTTCTACCATCACCACAAGCTGTTAAAACTATAATTATGAAAAAAATGCATTGGGAAGAATAATTTTTAAATTCACTCTTTATCATTTAAATGTTTTCCCCCTTCGCAATGGATGTTCTAATTATGCTGGGTAAGTAATGACCTTGCAGTTCCTTGCATGTGTTGTGGTATCAGTCTTTCTTCACAAACACATTGTAATGTCAGCAACATCAGCTTTTCCTTAGCTGAGGGAAAACCCAATTATCCGAATAAATAAATACATACATACATGCATACTAAAGCACATGAAAAATTGTTCAAGTCATGTTTGCTCCTTTTAAATTTGGCATGTGTTGCAGAGAGCTATGGTGCAATTGGAGCTCCATACACGTTCAAAAAATATTCAAAACACTCAAAAAAAGTTTGCAGATCTCCTTGTATTATATGGAAAATGGTAAAAAGAAGCTACAATGGGATGTGCAGGACCTATAGATCTTACAGCCTCAGTCACAGGTCAAAATTCAGCTCAGGCCAACAGTGACCTCAGACAATTTTTATCTGGTAGCATCTTGATGCCTTTCTTGGTTTGCTCTTTTTCCTACCAAATAAATGCTCTACATCTATAAAAAACCACCTCTCAGCCATCACAGCTGGTGCAGCTGTTAGCAACATGGCCTTCTCCAGTAGCATTCCGTTTTCTTTAAAAAGTAATTACTAAAACTAGAGTAGTCAAAACTTTTGTCACCCCCATCAAAACCTATTGCTACATCTGCCCAAGCTACCCCTCAGGCATCCATTTTAACATCAAATGTTTTTAATAAACCTCTCTGCAAGTGTAAACAGCAAAGTTTTCACAATTAAATTTGTTTGTCAAACACAGTGGTCTACAGTATACATCAGGGATTACATTTCAGCATACAGTCCTCTGCTTGTCTTTTGCACTGGCTAACCACAGGTCCTCATACTAGGAACTGTGGTCAGATAAACTACAGCACTTCATCCACAGATTCAATATTCTAGTGGAATTCCACTTCATCTAACTTTGAGTACGGTATCTAAATCCTCCACTGCCAATTTGTATTTGATCCATATTCATCTCTTTTTCCACAACCTGCTGTTGTATAGTTTTGCTATGGGCTATTAAACAGCTGCCATGTTCCACCAAGAAGCTGGGTGCATTTCAGTGTGGTTATACTACCAATCTGTAAATTGTTTTGAGACCCGTCAGGATGAAATATCAATACCGTTATCATTTTTTTATAGGCACTTGGGCATATTCTACAATTAATGAACAGAAGTTGCAAAATTCCCTTAAATATTAAAATAAACTTCCTTTAAAGGAAAAGAATTCCCTACCTACAGCATTTAGAGGAGAATAAATACCTATCTACAGTTTCAAGTCTGCAATGCTACTGATGTAGGCTAAACACCTCCATCAGGTGAATTAATTTAAAACTCTTAAAAACTTTTTAATCTAAGGAATAAGTAAAGCTGTTTAAAAACAAACAAAAAAAAAATCCTTCTGTACAGGAGTTCAGTAATTTTTCACTTTATATTTATCTTCATAGAAATTCTAAAAACTTTATCTAGTTGTCTACTCTTATTTTCAGTTCTATTGACTTTCTGAGAAATGAAGTACTAGATATTTTTCAAGAAACTAGGAGCCTAATACTCTCACCTTCAGTGGAACCTTCTGGTTATTTTTTTCTGTTAAATCAGGAGAATGAAAGTGTATATATTCACAGTCATTTTAGTTTAAAAAATAAATCACTGCATCTAATTGTACCTGTGCTATTTTATATTCACCATATATTCACCATTAAGAACATTCAAACAACTGAATTTTGTAAAAAGTATCAAAAGGTTTCCAAACATGCTCCTTCAAAATATTTGCTTTGTAATCCTCAATAAATAATTTAAAAGCCCCCAAAACACAGCAGAAAAAAACCCCAAACCAACCAAACCCAAACCTAACCCACAAAAACATTAGTCTGACATTCAGCTAAATCAGCTTGAAATTTGGGAAGCACAGATACATGCAAAGCTTCACAGCAGGCAAGAGTGGGGGCCTGGGACATGATGGGAGAAGAGAGCAGGGAGGGGAGAGAGAAGGGGGGCAATGAAAGGAAAAAGGAAGAATAAACAGAAAGTTTACTTGGGCTCAAGTAGTGCACTTTTAGTTCTACTGAGTCTTGTGGCTGTAACATCAGGGAGATACTTTACAAATGCAATAAACCCCAACTTTTTTTTTTTTTTTTCCCCAAAATGTTGAGTTTGTCCAAGTCACTCAGTCTTCTAAGGTTCATTCATCTGCTTTAACTTGCAGACATTTACTTATTTATAGTTGGCCTTCATAATTGTTTATGTAGAAATACATTTTTATAAACAATAGTTTGACCAATTAGAAACAAGAAATTCTTAATTTTTGAGATTTGTTAGGGACAAATGTGGAAAGAACACTCATTATGTTAGTCCATGTTCTGTAAAATGGACCAAATTTAATAAAAAAATTTAAAACTATAAACTTAGAGGACAAGAAGGGAGTGAATGATAGACAGTCTTTTTGTACTTAATGTTGACTTTTGGTGGAACAGAACAATTATTTTTACTGAATATGATCCAGCCCATGAACTCTCTGACACAGGAATCTGAGAAGATCACTTAGAAGATAAAATAGTGTCATAAAATACTCAAAAATGTTCAAATAACAAACGCGCAATTAACTTCCCTTATGTTATAAACTAATTAATTTATTTTAAAGCAGATAGAAACACTAAATGGAAACAAAATACACACAATTCCTCCAAAACTATCTGTGCATAAAGGGATGAGATTGTGTTTGAGAAGGCTGAGGATGGAACTCACTGTAGCTAAAGCAGAATTCCCACACCACGGATCCCAAACACTCCCAAAGAGGTCCCCATGAATTAGGGAATGTGGTCCATTGTAGATTTCCTGGAGGAGGAGTACATTCCTTCAGAAACAAACTGCTGATCCTGATTCTCTCCTCCCTCTGTGGGTAACAACACTAAAGAAGGTAACCTTCACATTCAGGTGAGATGAATTACCTCTTTGCTCTGCAACCTGCACAGGGAGGCCAAATAGTGGTAACATTTTCCTCTGGACACCCTACAGCATGGGGCATGAACTAGTCTTTCAGACGGAAATAACTGAAAGGCACAAAATCAAATCTGTATCCAGTCTACAGCAAAAGCATTGGAATTATACACCTTAACTAGAGCTGAGAGGAATCAGAGCAGGCCAACTAAGTGAATTATTGCAAGTATCCTGCACAGACAAGTACTGTGCCATGTCAAGCCTCACTGGTCTGTTTGTAGGAAGGCGGGGTGGGGGGAGGAGAAAAAGGGGAGTATGTGGGGAAGTGAAAGTAGGGGAGGGAAGGAAAGCAGTCAACAGGGAGAGGATGTTGGAAAAATTTGCAGTGGAGGTGATAGGAACACAAAGATGTGAAGTTTGCATCCAGGGCCAAGGGAGCTGCATAAATGTTCAGTGTAAACTAGCAGTCAAGCTGATGTGTGATAAAGTGCAGCCTGCTGTAAATACACTTCAGGGCTCCCAGTGCAGCTGGGGATGAAACTTGTAATTTGGAAAGGAAAAAAAAAAAAGGGAAAAAAAAGAGGAAAGAAAAAAATGCACCGCAAGCTTTTTCTCACATAATCTGTTACTGGAAAATTGAGAAGCTTGTCCAAGTCCGTGGGAATAAGCTGATGAGCTGATACTTAATAATAAACCATATTGTGTCATGGTGTGGAGTCATCTAGATCCATTCAGGCTACAAACTATATTACTTTATACAGCCCTGGCTGACATACATTTAAAGCCCTCTACACATTAAGGAGCCATTAGCCTGACAGATTAAAAGTTATCTTGGAGCTAATGTTTCCATTATGCGTATCCTGGCAGTGGAACAATCAACACACTGTTCCTCAGATGTCATACTTTGTTTAAAAAAAGGGTAAGGGGGAGAGAAGGGGGAAAGGAGGGTATCTCTCCCTCCTTGAATGACATTGACATGATCAGCTTTGATCTGGCCATGTACTGCCTACAGATTCTCTACTGTTGGCTAAAATAGGAGCATTTAGGGCATAATACTTTAAATCATTAACCAGTTCTGTACTCCTCTGGGTATCATCGTTACAATTTAAGGTCCTATGCTGGGGATTTCTTTGGAATCTTTCCATGCTTATTGTAACCATCATCAGAGAAATATGTTGTGGTGGGGGGATGTCTCTCTCTAGTGAAAATGAAGTAAAAAGCACCAAACAGAGAACCCAAATGCTTTTGTTTCTTCAGTGCATCTTTACCATTTTTGCATTCTGAAATAATGCCACATATGGAATTCATGCCGACTTCACGACAAAATATTTCTGTTGGCTATGTTGAAATTTTAAACCAGATTTTTTTTAATTACTCAGACACATAAATTGCATAGTCAGCTAGGTACTGCAGTCAAAGAAACCCAAATGCACAGAAAGCATCAGCATGCCAGATATTATGAATTAACTGATGCTCAAATTTGGATATTGAATACCCTTGAAGGAGATTGAGGAAAAAATGTATAGATCCACAGTTTTTTCAGTCTTTTAAAACACTCCATATATCTCTTTCTCTCATATATGGTCTAATTAAAAGTAGTAAAGGCAGAACAAATTACTGTAAATATCCAATGCAAGTCAGGTTACATCTGTTAAATACCCTTCATCTCTAAAGCAATGTCACAAGAGCTTAATAGCTTTCTATTAATGATCAAATATCTCAAACTGGACTAGCAATTTTAGAAACCAGGCAAAAAGCCACTCCCTGCCAAAACCGACCTATCTCCCCCAGTCTCCCTCCCGCCAAGCAGCTTCAAACCGAGAGCATCAGCACTAGAGGGCAGCATGCATTTGTGTAAAAAACGGACCACGCCAGCACACTAAATATTCCAATATGACAATTAAAGCAATACTGTTTATTAGTTTTGCAGCCAATTTCTTGTTCTGTCATGATCAAAGCCTATATTTATACAACCTCTGCTTTCAGTCTTTTGCCCGGGAGCCTGACTTCTGGTGGACTAAGCTTAGTGAGCATCAGTTTGTGTATGCAGATGTCTACAAAAGGATGTCAATGGGTAGTGGTCTAAACAAAAGGCTCAAAATGTTGGGGGGTGTGGTGAGGTGGGTGGGTGACTGTCCGTCTACACAACAGGCTTCCACTGCAGCTGCGGTGGCACTTGTTACTCTCTCACATTTGCATCATAAATTCTAACATTGTTTTGAATGATTTTTCTGTTACTTTTGATAACGCAACAGTATGATCACTGAATTGACATGAGACACTTTTAATATATTCAGAATGGTGAAGGAAAAGGTGTTTGTAAAATCCCATCCCTACCAGATATTAAAGTCTAGCTGTTCAGCATACAATCACCATATAAACTTAGAAGATTTTCAGTTAATTTGGCTAACATATGCAAAAATGGCATTTCTGTAGGCTGCTCTATACTTTGGGCTATATTCTAACAATAATACTTATATTAATCAGCAATGGAGTTAAACCATAAAGAATGACAGGGTCATTAAGAAAACAGAAAGTGAGTATAATTATATTGTACTTCACAAACCTTAACCATGCACAGATTGCATTAGCAGTAAAATGTGAGGGTAAAAAAAGAGGGAAATAAGCTCTTTTAGTAGCTGTGATAGAATTAAACAAATGTACCATGATTTATGGGGCAGAAAACAAAGTTTTGGAATAATTATTTGGAAAATCTGCAAGCATTCCAATAAAATTACAAATTCTTATGCGAAAAAAATTTGAGCAGCAGGGCCCTTCTGGAGAGTTTAGACATAAATTTGGCTCATCTCATGAGTAAAACTTGCTTTTGGATCTCAAATTTGTTCCTGCTGGAGGAGTTCACATTAGGAAAAAAAAAAAAGCGCCATACAAAATTCAGTCTGGCTCAACTGGTTTGAAATTTCTCAAGAGAGTCATCTGAAATAAAGACAAGTTGCTTTTTATTTTAAAGCTGGAAAAGAAAGTATCTCAAATAAAATTAAAGAACATAATGAAAAAGTGCTGCTGTCACATTATGATACAGTTAAGGGAACTTTCTTTGCATGCCATTACTTGCTCCTTTCCACAAACCCTTCCTCAGAAACAAAAGAAACATTTAACTAATTGCTAATAATAAGATCGCTGTGATTTTTCCTAATGAAAAACCAAGCTTTTTTTAAGAAGCTGATACTACAAGGTCCTGGAATCCCTTGATTTCCAGTGGAAGCTGAAGGCATTTAGCACTTCGTAAGACACATCCTGACTCCACACAAATGATGAGCTCCTGAGCTCCTTTCTCTCTTTAATAGTTACAGAATCACAGAATGGTTTGGGTTGGAAAGAACATTAAATATCATCTTGTTCCAACCCCCTGGCCATGGGCAGGGACACCTTCCACTAGACCAGGTTGCTCAAAGCCCCGTCCAACCTGGCCTGAACACTGACAGGGAGAGGGCAGCCACAGCTGCTCTGGGCAACCTGTGCCAGTGTCTTAATACCTTCACATTGAAGAATGTCTTTCTGATATCTAATCTAAATCTACCCTCTTTCAGTTTAAAACTGCAATCCCTCATCCTATCCCTACACTCCCTGATAAAAAGTCCCTCCCCATCTTTCCTGTAGCCCCCTTTAAGTACTGGAAGGCCGCTATAAGGTGTCCCTGAAGCCTTCTCTTCTCCAGGCTGAACAACCCCAACTCTCTCAGCCTGTCCTCATAAGGGAGGTGCTCCAGCCCCCTGATCATCTTCATTGCCTCCTCTGGACTCGCTCGAGAAGGCTCATGTCTTTCTTACATTGGGGGCCCCAGATCTGGACACAGCACTGCAGGTGGAGTCTCATGAGAACAGAGTAGAGTGGAAGAATCACCTCCCTTGACCTGATGGCCACACTTCTCCTGATGCAGCCCAGGATACAGTCGGCTTTCTGAGCTGCAAGTGCTCCTTTCTGGGTCACAGTAAGTTTTTCATCCACAATACAGCACCAAAGGAAATCAGAAATGCATCTGGATCCAAACACCCAAAGTGTTCAGCAAACATCTAGTTCTCTGGACTAAGACTGGGTCTGCCTCTTGGCAGAATTTTGTTCTATGCTATACTGCATATAACACCATCTGCTATTGCTAAATATTTACCAGCCATAGTATAGCTCCCAAACACTGACTGCCTCCAGTACCGAATGCCAAACCATTGTCATTGTTCCCTATCCTCAACTGTTGTCCCCCTTCCTCAGCATTCTCTTAAAAACATGATAATGAGAAGGAGGCTGAAGGTTAAATCACAGTGGACAGCAGAACATAGTTTATAAGTGCACTTTTAGCCTCTGTGGAAGCTTTTGCTAAAGATAAAAGATAGGGGGCTAACAAATAGCTCAAGAGAGGCATACTAAAACCCCTCCATTAGGGTCAGAGTCATTAAAGTTTAGTCAAAGCACCAAAGACTTTCTAACAAGTATTATGCTTAGCAAACGTTTTCCACTGGAGCATGGATATTGGTGAGAGCTTTTGGAGTGTGTCAGTTAATCAGTATTCACCTGCTTTGACAGATTGAAATATTACTCACTTATTTGGCTGGTTCAAATTTGTCAGACTTGACTATGTCATAAGTTTACATGTCCCCGTATTAAAAAGGAGCCAACTGGCAAATGCACACTGGACCTAATAAAACACATCTGGCCAAACAATCAAGCAACACTGATCACTGTATCACTCACAAGCACAAATTAATGGTGACTGTCTTTGAGACTACCAAACTATACAGGAAGAAATAACGCGCTACCTACTACTTTACCAAATATCCTTTAAATGGTTAACTGAAGGATAAACACCCCCCCCCCCCCTTCTGTTTCTGAGACATTCAATTGCTTGGTTAAAGCTGCATAAATATTTTAGATGTCTTGGGTCATTTGCTGATACAAATGAAATAAATGCTTAAGGCAGAAGCTGTCCCTCAATCCAGAGAATGTTTCTCAGCCAAGGAAGCCCCATCTGCCACAGGAAGAACATTTAGGCAATGGCTCTTACAGGTAATAGTCTTTACCTTCACTCTCAGAGTGGGTGGTATTAAAACAGAAAGTGCTCTAAAGGTAGCAGGTAGTCCAGGATTAGACTATCATGAATTCTCAGTGGGAAAGCTAGTCACATACAGCCCCTGTTTGGTTAAACATATCCAACAGCAGGGTACATGAGTGCTGCTCTTAATCCTGGGGAAGCACTGAACAGTTTCTGTCGTGAAGGAGTAAGCACTGGACACACCGACTCCACAGCATCCTTTGCACTCACAACTTCCCTACTGAAGACCTCAAAGATCTCAAAATCAATAACAAAAATTTATATAAGAAAGATCTTTCCAGGGGTAAGGAAAGCTTAACAACTTATGTGTGTGCAGTGAAACCTCTGGTCTTTTCAGAGAGGCTCCTGGGAAGCAGCTATGTGCTATTGAAGTATTTCAGTCTTTGGGCAAAACAAGCTTGACATCCCTGTTGGCATCTCTGCTGAGAACAGACACTGGCCTTACTCAGAAAACATCAAACGTGACTTTCTGCTGGCTGTGGCGAAGCTGAATACTGAAGGCAGGGGGAGGAGAGGTCATAGAGGAAGCAGTAGTTAACGGGGTAAAGTGAGTGTTATAATCCCCAAATTGCAGTTGGACTGAATGTTTTCAGACAATTTGCCTGTCTAAACCAAGACAGTATCATTTTTCTTTCCTCTAGGAGAGGGTTAAGAATAATCTGAAGCTTGGAAAATGGCTGCTGTTGATGCTAGTGAGGCCTTCTCTTTAACTAGATCCTTCAGGAAAAAACAAATTAATCAACAGCCAGCTGAAGTGAGTTTAATGATTGCATTCTGCATACAATCAGCTTTTCCCTTTTCAAGGGCCATCAATATGTCAAGGGAAGACATATCTGAAGGATATAGCTCTTAACATCAAGGTTATCTATTCTCCACAAGGCTCCCACTCCTTACTGGGCCGATACTTTACACTGCCTGTGTCTAACATTTTCATCAACTCTGCAATCAATCAAGGTAATAATGTTGTGCAAAAAATCAATTAACAACGCAATTAAACTTTCCTTATTATCTCAAAGGGCTGAAATAATACCTAAAGGGAAGATAGACTCACTGAATGCAGACATCCATAACCCAATGTGAAAGTGAATTATGAGGTTAGACAGATGCAGGCATGTACTGGCGCTGTTATTTTCAAAGGGATATATCTCATCCAGGCAGTGTATCAGTCACCACCAATCCCATACCCTAAAATTCCAAATTACTTTTAAGAAATATACGATGTGCAATATCCATTTCATATTCTCTTTTAGAGATAAACCCCCCAAAATCTGAACAGGAGTATTATTCAAAGACAAAATGATCTTTCAGAGAGAACATAAAATATAAAAGCTATAATAACATTTACATCTGTATACCACCCATGTCTGTAAATGCAGGTCATCAATTATACATAATCTGTAGTGAATGAGGAACAGAAGAAGCAGTACAACATTTAAAGTCCAAAGGCTCAAATTTGGAAATACCTTGCATCAAGTACACTGAAGGAAGAGCCCCAATATAATAAACACATGCAGCAACAACAGCAAGGACTTAAGCATCACTCACTGAAAATAAGACAGAGTACCTATTATTATTTTTTAATTACATTCAACCCTCATGGAAACATCATTCCCAAGAGCTGAGAGTTTTAAAGTGCATTGAAAGCAGACAATTGCTGTTGGGAGGATTTGGATTTTAACATAAAGATATTAAGGATCAGGGGCACTCAGCACACCAGCACAATGGAGTTAATATAGTTAGAAACCCAGGTGCAATGGCCTTGTGTCAGAGATGCATGGATGAGGATTTGGGGAAGGAGAAGAAAACAGTAGAGAAATCTAAAATTAACTACCGTATGAGTGATGTTACTAATCCTCAGGGACAAACAAACGAAAAATGTTATACAATTAAAATGACCACAACCAAACTAGGTGTTTTGTGGCTTTTTGTGACACCTATCGTTTTCTGTCACACAACCTGAGCATTCCCCCTCAGTCCCCCCCTTACTCATTTTCCAACACATGTACACAGCCTTCGGCCTCGGTTGTTTTGATTTAACATAGGCAAAAAGATAATCAAAATAGAAAACATTTAAGGGAAACCTGTGTCAGAATGACAAGCTAGGATCACATCTTGTAGTAAGCTCAGGAAAATTTGGAAGCAGACAAGGTTTCCCTTAAACACAGCACTTTGAATTCCTCTATTGAAGGGTTCTCTGTGTGTCTGTGCTAGCAGAGGTATTCTACAAAGCAGTGCTCCCAGCAGGGTTTGCTTAAGCACATAACAGCTGCAGTTTAGAAATGGTCTATCCTTACAATTAGCTCATGTAGTGCAAGTGGCTTGTCTGGACCAAGAACATGGTTTTTTTGTTGATAATTCTCCCTGGTTTTTGTCTTTGTCTTGCACTTCCTGCTCTTCACCCTGCTACTCTCCATGCTATGGAGTCAGTCGTGGATGTCACACAAACAAGGGTGACTAAAATTTTCCACAATTTTTGAAATGGTACACACTTTTCCTGCATGGATTTTGGGCAGTAATATTAAAACAGGATTACAGAATTCAGCCATTACTATCTTAACCTTTAGGAACATAATTAATATGTTTTCATTTTCAATGACTTCATTGTATGTCTATCAACTGGAACCATTCCTGCTGTGTATTTGATTCCACTGACGATGGGGTGTGTTGGATTTTAAATGATGTGCTAGCACTTCTGTTCCCTATATACTCTGGTTTATGTGTTATTCATGACTTGCATTTGGAGACATGGATGATACACAGATGTAAATGTTATTAAAGCTTTTGTGTTTTAGATCCATTGTGAAAGACTTCTTTGTTTTCAGATAATTCTTCTAACCATCACAAATAACCAACAATACATGACATTGTCTTGAGACTTTTCTCTTTCCTGTTAAGGTTTTTGATGAGGAGAATTTTTTTTTTCTCACTAATGTTCTCTCTTCGTCAAAATAAAAGATGGAATAAACTGACAGACAGCAGAGTTACACCTGCAGGATAATGTAGAAGTAAACTTTTTTTTGTCATACAGTCATTATACAAAATCAGAACCAAAAGTTACTTCATTTTGTAATAGCTGTCAGGGCTGTGGGTCCCAGTTCAAGAAGGCTGCAACCGGCATAATTTTCAAACTGCTTTCACCCTTTAACATCACATTCATCTTCCTGAGGAATTAAAAATAAACATGGGAAAAAAAAACAGGTACTTTGCCAAATCATCATTCCCTATCTTCTTTTTCACTTAGATTAAAACTATTTTACATTAATAGTTTTGTATTGCTATTTAAAGAATTTGAGTATATGACAGACATACAGTGTATTTTTATTGCACTGGTATTATGTAGGAAAAAATGGAAAACAAATATGTACTTAAATGCACAGTAAGCATCAGCCTTGCAAAACATTATCCAGCCAGTAGTCAAAGGCAATTTTTTTGATGGACAGATAAAACACCATTAAATTTTTTCATCGTCACTAAGGCAAAGGGTGAGCAGGTAGATTTGTGTGTCTGGGCTGGTAAATCTTCTAGACAGTTGTATGAGGCTGCTGTACTTAAGTACATATATACACCCACGCAACTTTTGAACAGAAAGAAAAGTGCTCTCAAAAAGCCATGTTTAGTCGCTAATAATTCTGTCATTTGACAATATTTTTTCATACATCCTTAGATACTTTCTCTCAATGAAGTTGAACCTCACTTCAAACGTGAAGTATCAGAGTTCTCACATTTTCTGCTTTTTGCTTTAAATCTTTTACAGAGGATTTTTTTTTAATTGAATTTCTGTATTTTATCCATTAAGCTTATAATACGTAGCAACAGCCTCTCTACAGAATTTAAATATTCAGAAACCACAGTAAAAGGGATTTCTTTTTCTGAAATTCAAGCTTCTTCTTGTAAAAATCTAACTCGGAGTAGTTTAGTCAAATAATATATTAGATTGACCAAGAAAATAACCTGTTATGTGTTCTGCTGTGGGAGTAGCATGCTGGATAGTGGCAGCTTACACTCCATAACATGCCATTTTACAGAGGACTTCATATTTTGTTATGAATAGTTGCTGAAAAGAGAGTTTTCCATCTGAAAGAGAGAATTAATCTAATGTCACCCACTCTACCTCCAATTTTCTACTAGTACCACCTCTGTCTGGTGTAATCTTATTAATGTTTTGCTGTAGATACCTGATGCTTTACTTCACATGCCACTAAAGCTTATTGCTTTTGAGCTTTATGAAACAGAAGACAATTTTTGAAACTGAACCAAACTGTAACTTAATTTAGCAGGACACTGCAACCCTGCTTCTAAGTCTTTGGTTCTTCATTATGACAATAATAAGGCTCCAACCTTCCCATTGACCAGTCACACTGAAGTCAACTCAGAACTACTCAATAGACCATTTCTAATGGCCATGAAACAGTATGTCATGGCTCAGTTGCCTTGCACTGCATTCCAGGTAAATCTTAGCCATAGCACAGTGTGGTCACACAACGGAAGGAGAAACCTACTCCCTACTGAGGATGTAAGATCAGGAGCAAGTAGCATATCTGGAAGCATCATCAGATTAGGCCATATAGGGTCATTGAGAGTAGCAAGCTACTCTGTTTGGGACAAGTGACACAGGGCCAGCAAAAGAGGGGAAAAAAGGGCCATTTTTCCATTATTTCAGTCTTGTGCTACACTATGAGTTCTTCAGCCTTCACAGACTGTCTGGCCAATGTACTAATTTGATTCTTTTACTTTTCATGGCGTAAACACATATTTATTTATGGTCTTGCTCAAAAATTGAAATAGTTCATCATCCAGAGAGTAGACAAGAGCAACGTTTTCAGATGCTTCTTCAACATTGTTTTATTATCAGGAAGCAGCATATGATTTCTTATAAACATGACACTACTGATCTACAACATTATTTAGCCAAATCTGGCTTTATTCACAGTATTAGTAGCCACCTTATCTGAAATAGAACCTGATGCCACATAACAAGGAAATGCTGAGACAAAATAAAATTGTTAAATAAAATTGCCTGCCTCATACAGTGGTTCCACAGTATACATTACCAGAAGCTTCATGAGACCACTCTAGACCATCAAGGGTCCATTCAGGCAAGATCAGCCAACAAATGGGGTGCTAAAACAGATTGCAGAAATAGTAAAACATGATCTTTCCCTTTTCTTCCATTTATTAGAGTTTTTTGTTCAACACAGAAGAAGCTTGTCTTAAGACCAAATTATATGACACCATTTTTCTTTACCTAAAGAAAATAAATCCATGTGTATTTCACATAGCCAAGCAACTGTGCAGGCCTGGTGAATCTGACAGTCTTGTATAGACTCCTTCCCCATTTATAGCAATGATGGGTAAGTCCTGGACACATATGGCTCTAAAATTTATTGACTTCAAGTGCAATTAATATCTAACCCTCTGGGAAGCTTATATAAAGCTATTACTCTGTTCAAAGGGGAAAAAAAGGACCATCGAATGGATATTCTGAAAGTTATTTTTCTGTTTTTCTTTGTCTCAGAAAGGAAAGGGGGAGGGGGGGATGACTGGTCCATAATTATAAATCTTCTGAAATTGTAACTCAGGAAAAGACTTTTCAAATAAAATGTTTCCCAGAAAAGAATATTTGGCAGCAGTTGGCTCTTGTTTTCCCTAATAACCATTAAAAGTCTGCCCTAGTAAACCATTTTACTGCAACGTTTGAAATGGTAGAGTTTACATTTTATTTAATGAATAGTTGCAGAGCATTAAAGCAACATCTCGTCGGCAAAACAGCTCCTTATCCTCGCTTTGTCTCAATTGGTTTTTTTACATTTCATTTTCAATGACATGTCAGACGTCTCTCACCAACCTCAAAGGAAAGTTGAATGCAGGGCTTACAAAGTTAAGCTGACATTTGCTCTCTTCCAATAAAAAATATTTAGTCCATTAAACATAAATACCTGTCATTATGATACATGGACTGGGTACAAGCCTCCCGTTTCCCTCTGATGTTTATTACATCCAAACAACTGCAGTGCCTGCATGTTTTCAACTTTAGTGTATTGATTAAACTTTTAAATGGCTGCCATATAACCCAGGGACATCAGGAAGATTAATTTGCGTCAATGTTCATCTGTAATTCATTAGCCATTTATTCTTTACAACCACATGGGCTATCAAGAAAATGCAGGCCATTTTTCACTCTGCACAGGCTTGGGAACAGATCCTGAAATTTGTGCTGCATACAAATAAGCTCCCCAGGCCCGGCCACTTAAACTGCTTGGCTTTTCAAAAGTTAAAGTTGAGAATAACAGCAGAAAAAAAGGGAACATAAAAACCAGAAATGGACAAAATATACATCCTCAGGGTACTAGGGATTTAACTGAGTTTGTCCACTGTCTTTTCATCCATGGATTATGGTTTCTTATTTCAGTCAGATTAAAATAACTTAAACTTGTTTCTGTGCAAAGGCCATAAATAAAATGAGTTTCACCCCCCTCTAATATCTTGTAAGATGCAGTTACTTGGAGAAAGCTAGAAAGCAGCAGTGAAGTATAAAAAGCTTATGCCTCAAGGAGGTTGTAGCTGTGAATCTAAGAAAAGGATGCAGTTTTAACCAACTCTCACATTTATTGTGGATTCCAGTCCTGCCTTTATTTGGTAAAATGCCCAGCTAAATATTGGTATGTTTCCTTAGGGTAGCAGTAAGCCATCTGGCTCCTTGATTTGCCCTACTGACCCCTTGGCACAGTATGAAGTGCATATTAAATAAGGAAAAGGGAAGAGAACAGCTATAAAGCAAACAAAAATGCACATGAATTTTACATTTACAACATAGAAAGATCAATGAAATGCATCCTGGTTTCTTTCCTCTTCGCTACCTATAAATAGAGTATTGTCACTGTGCTAGGTAAACACATACTGGTAGGGCATTAGAGTCATTAAGCCTAATGGCAGTAATATAGATTCCAAAAATGAAGATCTCATATAAGACAAATCTGACAAGTTCCCTGTTGCAGACAGGAACATAAGCATAATAGCACCCTGTAACAGAGAAATCTCCACACAGGCCTAATACATCATTTAGGACGCAATGATCTCTCCATAACAGCAACAGTCGCTTTGCTGCCATTTTAAAATGTGGATTTATGCATACCTTTGAAAACAAGGAAGAATGAGACAATTTGCTTATAATATCAGTGATCAGCTTGCTGTTGAATATCAACCTGGGGGAAGAGAACCCTGGAGAAAGCACCCAATCCGGCATAATTCCAGCCATAGCATGGGTGCAAAAGAACCAATACAATTAGTTACACAAGCATGTTGCTTCAAAAAGTTTGTGGGACTGAAGACGACAATCAAAATCATAGCCCTGAAATTGTGGAAGATGGCTTGCCAACTTGGCCAAATAAAGATTTTCCGCAAAGATTTAGAAAAGGCAAACATTATATGTGTGAATGACAAAACATGTGTTATAAATGTGTTGCCCTGTTTATTGTAAACCTCACAATGTAAGGCTAGTGCCATGCTCAACCTGCCTGCACAGTCCAGCCTGGCCTCTTTACAGCGTGAGCGAGTTGTGATCTCACTGCAGGACGCTCTGCTAAGGCACAGCATGGAGCAGAAGGCTCTAATCAAGTCCAAGGAACACACTGGAGATGACGATGTGTCTGAACAATCTGACCTGTGGAGCAGCAAAAGATTTTTGGCCTATATCCTCCAGCAATGTATCTCCAAAGAAATAAATGCTGCCCTGCCATTATCTTATCAGGCAAAAATCTGCCATTTGGTGGCATGCCTCTGCGATTTGTATACAGTACATATATAGGCTATCTGCAGGTAGGATTGCTAAACTGCATATCTCTGTCAGTTGACTGGCTTGTAAATGACCAAAAGTAAGTGACCTAAAAAGAGATTACCAGAAACACAAGAATATAGTCAAAGTGACTTTTGGATATGTTTTCGTGTTTTATTACATGCTTGAAATTTAGACTGAGTTAATCTAAAGATTCATTATGGTTCATCAATCCCACAAGCAAACCCAAGTTTATTTTGCACAGATACTTACTTCTAATAGGCAGGAGAAAATTAAATGAGTTTTGGTCAGGCATTTGGATCCCTTTGAATCTGAAAATTGAGTCAAAAAGAATGTTGGGAAGTGAGCCAGTTACAAAGCCACATGTACAAGGAAAAAAGTCCATTTATCCAAATCTGGTTATTTTTATGCTGTACACATAACCTGAGTCACTCTGGGCTGCATCTTGTCCCACTGCACAAGGAAGAGATGAAATCTCAGCTTCAACTTTTTATTTTGTTTTGGTTTTGTCAGCTTTAGTTAGACCTTCAAAAAAATTTAAATATAATTTGTTGTAGTGAATTAATTTTCTACTATGACAGGAGGCATACCAGGAACCTCAGCAATGAAAATACATGGCTAACGAGTTGGAAATATCACAAAATTTACCTAGACTAAGTAGAAAAAAGATACAGTGCTAAAACTGTAACTTAAATTAAGCAAAGCAAATTGTAGCACAACCATGGAGTTTCTATCACATCAGAAAGAATATCTTAGACAGTATGCAAAACAATTGCAGGTGTCCTAGAACCTGAACAATTTCAGTGGAAAAGTTTTAAATCTTATTTCTGCAGATATCAAAAGCTATCTCACAGTTCTCACTAAAGAGAGTGTTTCCTTAGAAATTTTCACCTTTACTTTTCTATTTGATAGTATTAACTTACAGTACAGCACAGTCAAAATGCAGCAAGAGCTTGGGGTTCAGTTGTTTAATGTGTCCAGCATAACTTATTTGCAACACCAGTGATACAAAAAGGAGTAGAAATCCCAAAGGGAGGCTCACCAATCCCAGGATCTAATTAAATATTGACAGATTAGGTACAGCAACCCAGGGGATCATTTGCCATTGTGCCCACACTGTAAAACTGCTTTCCTGAGAACATCCCTTACAGGCTGTGTGCCACAGCTCTGTGGCATAGCAGCAGTCTACTGTGGCTCACCATTGCACCCTGACTCTCTCATGCTTCAGAAATCTCCAAATGGGAAGACTAGGTGGCTTTGAACTCGTGCTTACACCAGGGGGGCCTAAAGCATCGAGCTCAGGACTCAGCCATTTGTTTTCATTTTCATATAATGATGTGTCTAGCTCTCATGCTTGCAGAGAAAACTGTATCAACTCGAACCATATGTTAACTGAGGCAGCAATATGTTCTTAAATTGGCAGACAGCTCAAAATGACAGTTCAGCAAGATGTGAACTATTTTCAATCATCTCAATAGGGTGTTAACGCTGAAACCTAAACATTGCCTGTATATATATGTTTCATTAACCATTTCAGTACTAAATACTTTGAGCAAGATAGCTAATCTGTTTCTCCACACTTGTCCAAGACAAAATATCCCAACTTCTAATTTGAAAACAACTCTCTATATAAATTGGCATAGTTACATACTTGGCCCAATCATTTCGAACATCTCACAATCAATGTATTTATTCTTATATAATCACAAGGCAGTGAAGTGCTGTCATCTCCTTTTTACAGATGGAGAAAAAAAAAAAGCAAGAACATGACAAAAAGGAAACAGAACACACATCAGCTGAGCCTAAGCCTTTTGTCTGAACCAGTAGATTAGCCTTTCCTTTTACAGGGAAGTTATGTGGAGACAGTGAAAAATCCACTGAATTAAAGTAAGTAACAGAGGCTGAATATATAAGAGTAGTATTACCCATATATATAGCAGATTTAATTTTTAAAAAGGTTGTGTGCAGTTCAGTTTAGATTAATTCAGTTCTTTCACTGAATGCAATAGAACTTCCAAGGATTTACTCAAATTTAAGGCCAGCTTACCACAGAGCAAGAATCTTGTGCCCTTACTTTTAGCTGGTCAACTTTATTAATACTGTGTCTTAGCTTTAGGCCATAGCACACAATAAAACAAATATAAGACAAATGCAAATTTTAAAACCAACGAACGTTGGTCAAATAAACACAGGATCTGGATCAGTAACACTTTTAAAAATTATACTCACCTAAAACAATGCACAAAAAGAAAATAACAAGACTTAAAACCACATTTGTTTAGGTCTCGAGTTCTTTCTTACACTTTTTTTTTTTTTTTCCTTAGTTTTGTGGCCAATCAGGCAAACAGGATGGCAGCCAGTGTAATTGAAACTGCTTTCCTACCCAGCAAGTATTATAGTTTTTGAGTCACAGCAGTAAATGCATCTGAGTCAGGAATGGAAGTTGGCTATTTATTGCACAGTGACAATATAGGTTACAAGAAAATAGATAGCATGATAAAGCTTCAGCATGGGCAAAGATAGCTATGTGTCCTGATACCAGCATAAGTCCCTTTCAAACAAATGACTGCAAAAATTCTATCTAGTTTGTGAAGTATTTTGTGATGAAAGGCACTCTACACATGTAAAATATTATTACTACATTTGCAAAATGAAATTTCTAAGAGAAAAAGCACAGAACACGCCAAAAACAATAAAGCAATCAATTTCAATAGGATGCAATAACTTGCAATAAATTGCTTTGTAGACAAGGATTAAATTGTTTCAGCACCAGCCACCCAATTCAACTTAACTAACAAAGAGAAAAAAGAAATGAGAAACATTTGCTTAAAAAGCTCATAACTGTCAATGTGTTCACAACACCAGCATGTCCTGCTACACCTAATACCTTTGTCAAGGTGGCCTATCTGGAACTACTCTTTCCCATTCCCTGCAGACTTCAGTTGCAGAGTTTCCCCACAGACTCTCTCTGTATTTGCCAGCACAGGATCTCTGCTTGGGGTCTGAGTTTGAGACAATCCAGATCCACACACACAGTCCCCCTTACCCTGCCCCCCTTCAGTATCACTCATCGCAGCTTAAGCTTGTCTGGTTTGCACTGGCAGTGACCTGGATGTTGCACATGCTACAATGCAACAAGAGAACAATACCAGTCATAAGACTGCTCGTGTGATGTTGGTTTTTCATAAAGATGTGCTTAACCTTCTTCCAACAACATTATTGTTATAATATTTTTTCTGTGCCGTGATTCTACAAATCAGCATTACCTTATACTGGAAAAGAAGTACATTTGATCTTAAATCCTTGTATTAAGCAATCCCTTTGAACAAAGGCTTTAAGAGCTTTGACTTGCTATTCCACAAAACCTTGTAATAAATCAGCATCTAAAGTCATAACACTTTCTTCTATTAACACATAAGATTGTAACTTTTTCTTCACATAGTTACATGCCAAATTAAGTTACATCAAAATTGAGTTTCAAAATGAAAGAGTTGGAAATTCAAAAGAAGGTTGATGGTCCACTGGTGCCATGGCCTTTGCCTTGCAGCACATGTTCTACGTAAGACTGGAAAATAACTACAAATAACATTGTTAACAGACTGAAGAGTTACCATTCATCCTCATTTCCATGCGACAGTTCCGTTAAAGCCTTGGTTGTCATATACAAAGCATTCAAAAATATTTTTGCTTGTTAAGTAACATGGCACTGTGATGCAAACCACCCTTTGGGAGTGCAATTGTAGGAAGGCTTTACACTATGAAGCAAGATCGTACGCATTTTAATGGTTGATTACTCTTCTGTAACATGATTTACTAAAACAACTGCATATTATACCATGGGTGTCAAAGAAAATATTATAAATGTTCATATGATTATATTTTAAAATGAATTTGAAGTATTTTATGATGACGTTTACAAGAGTACCTAAATCCTACTTTTTGCTAATATAGGTCCTCGAGAAAAAAAAAAAAAAAAAAAAAAAATCACACATAGGCCTAAACCTATAAAGATATTAAACTGCCAACAACGGGAACCATTACACCTTCTTGTGTTAACATCTAACACCTAAGATCACTATAACACGATTATAACGAAAAATATATATCCAGAGGCTCAACCTGTGTTCTGCAATATACTGCAGTGCTGGTCCCCTCCCCACATCTCTGTACTGGAAAGAAACAAGTCTCTGCTCCATTTCCCTGACCATCTAGGCAAGAAGCTGCTATGCAGCCTCTGGTGGGACAAGCCTGAGCCCCACGGTTCTCCACGGGGAACATATCCCTCCAGTTGGTGTGCGGCCTGGGTGCACTAGCTGAAATCAGGACAACGGGGCACATCAGCGAGTGCTGTGACCCACAACATAAGCGAGAGAGATATCTCAGATTCTTAGAGATCACAGTGCGAGAGAGGAAGATGAAAATTGTCAGGTAGCACTGGAGAGGTAGAGGAAAATCCTATTTCTATTCCAGACATTCAGAATACACTCCAACCCAGTGCCTAGCGTGCCAGTATCCTCCTGCCTGGTGTTTGGGAGTGAATGTGTGTGTGACTGCCATGACCTACACTGAATTGCATGCTGCCCACTTTGACATGTACTCTCAAGAAACTTGGAATCTGCAAATCACAGAGGCCAAGGGAGGGCTCAGCTATCAAAGCCTCAACACAGTCAAAATGGCAACCTCTGCTGACATGTGCAGCAGCAGAACATTAAATGCTTAGGCAACTTCACTAATGAAAACAGTTAGAGACTTTTAGTCACTTATGCACCTGATCATTGTTCTCTTGCTCTTAAAAGCTTGAGCCACATTGGTCGTCTTCTTAGAGCCTAGTGCTTAGCCACTTTAAGAATGCCTGCCCCGAGAGTTTAGAAATATACCTATAGAAATGAACCCTGCAGTTAGCTGCTTCTACTGCCTTCACAGGGGGTTGATGCTGGCATTGGAAAATGAGCCCACTTCATTAGTTGCCTAAGTTGGGATTTACAGCTGGGGTTTTCAAAAGGACTTAGCGCTACAGCTGTGGCTGGATATTCAGAAGAGCTTAAGTCCCATTAGGCAATGAAAAGAAGCAGCCAGCATCTCAAAATGCTCTGTGTCCAGCAGCTTACACTGTTCTTCATCAACTATAGAAATCAGAAAACTGGCTCCAATAAAATTGCCAAATTTACCTTAATTAGTATGTTTCCTTAATGCTCCATTACTCAAACTCAAAAACATTTGAAGTTTATTGCCTGTTCATGGCACCCTGAAGAGGGGTTTCATTTGCTGAACATTCAGCAGCTTACAGTGTTCTCAGTGAGAGCTACCATATTATTTTTTGAAAATACAATTGTGCAATATTCATTTCAGGCTCACATTTTGAAAAACTTAACCTTCAAGTATGACACAGGTCAGAATCACAACACACCAAAGGAATACTTTACTTCAATAGAATGGATTACATCTTAAAGCACACTTAGCTTCTCCTCCACTCCTTTCCCATACAGTGGAGGGGACAAACGGACAACCTGGGGCCCACAGAAGACATATTCTTAGGCAGCATTTTGCACACTTCAAGAACACCCATAAAATGACAGCACGGCAGTACAGATTCACAAATTATGAAGAGGTGTTATGATGTACTATGCCCTCTGAAAGCAGATTTAGAACAGCACAACTTATATTTTACAGTTTTTTGCTTTAAAAGTACTTTTGAAAAAGTGGCTGAATAACTTGAATATTGTTTTTTTCCAGCTTGAACACCTCATTTTACTTTTTGCAAGCAAAGAAGCCTAATTTCTATTGTAACACAGCATCTTCAAAAATTTAATTTCAAAACAGAGCACAACTCAAAACAGACCCCACCTCAGACATCAAATAATTATTATTTACTATAATCCTACAGAATGAAGATGCCAGTATCAAATAAAATTGAATTTGGTAAATAAATTACCTCTTTTTAATCAAAACTTTAATTTCTCCTTTGAAATGGGAGAAAT
The DNA here is from genome assembly GCF_965140245.1 of Athene noctua. Lineage (NCBI taxonomy): Eukaryota > Metazoa > Chordata > Aves > Strigiformes > Strigidae > Athene > Athene noctua. The sequence goes on from NC_134041.1 coordinate 41,903,430, forward strand.
AGTTTTCTGAACAACTGTGCATAAGAAGGACCAATTTAACAATAGAGAAATAGTTGGGAATTAGAGCAAGCAACTTTCATCACTGAGTTCAATTGCTTTAATACTACTGTTTAGTAATGTAAGAATAACTACATGAAAACCTAATGGCAATCTAGCAGCTTCTAAATAGGATTTTGCAATGTTGATATGGTTTCTATGAGAAATTGATTCAGTTTTGCAGACACATCAACAACCATTGGTACCAACTCTCATTACTGGGCAGAAATTACTGGACATGGACCCTTGCCCACAGAGGCTATCCTTGACATCAGCAATTAGACCTGTCTGTACTGTCGCTAATTTTATTGTACCTATTCAGGGTTAAAACTCATTTCATGGCAGTTGTATCTCACTTTTTACATTAATGCAACAGTCTCACAAAAACTTGGTGGGGCAGCAACTGGAACTTAATGAAGACTTGCAGAGTCAGACTGTTTAACATCAAATAGCCCTTTGGTCACAAAAGTTATATGATATAAAGGCATCAGAGAAGTTTTTAACATCTTTCTAGTACTATATTGAATATAGTACTAGTGACAATGTTTTTTCTTCTAAAGACTCCTGTCCATAGTATATTGGTCAATGATTGCTAATTGTGCCTATGCATTGCATTTTTCACACAAGACATTTTATCTACATTGTAGACTGCATATTTGAATCTAAGGCTCAGACCACAAAAGCCCACATTACTTGTCCATACCCTTGTAGTCAAAATCTGTTTTGCTGATAGGTTAACTCTATAAAAATTCTTAAATCAGGTTATTACAAAATAAGGTTGCCTTCATAACACTACTGTGGGAACCACAAATTTGTTTAAGGCTCAAAAACTGTTTTAATTTTTTTCTTACCTTTCTTTCTTCTATTTTTATTCTTTTTTTTTTTTTTTCCCATCTAAGCTACAAAAAGCAGTCTCAACTTAGGCTGAGTGTTGAACCATAAATTCTAAGAGTCTGACAAACCATACACCTCAAATGGGAAATAAAAGGCCAATAGGATTCTGCTTCCATGAAACTGATTTTTCCTTTTTAAACTGTATATAAAGGAGAAAACAGAATTCTACTTATCCTTTACTGACTTAAAAATGTCATTTGAGATTCAGCACTTTGCTTATCTTTCGCAAAAACATTGTAGGATAAAAAAAATTCTTGTAGCATAAACAAGAACTTTCTTCAGACACGTTAAAATTATCCTTATTCATATGAATTCAGCTTGCAAACGTCATCCAATATTTATGTATTTCTTTGAAGAAAGAAACGATTTGATAACTTTCCCCAAAAACATTTTTATTGCTTTCATCTGAATTTCAAATTCAGAATCAACTTTGCAATCACAGCAACAAGAAGAGGAAATACCAGAATTCTTCCAAGAAAGTCTATTCTAGCCCAGCTTTGAGAAAAGCTACAGCTGTATCTAGCCTGGCTGTGGTCTAAAGCATCTATACCTAAAGATTCTTATTCTGACATAGCCTGCTGAGTATTTCCAAAACTCGGGATTAAAGATGCAGATATCACCAGCTGAAAACCTTTCAATGGTGCAAAGAAGCAAGATAAAGAAAAGCAACACAGGACACACCATAACTGAAAAAAGGTAGATGCAGCGCTGAGGATTTAAAGCATCAAAAATTAATCTTAAAAACTGGGTGTTCCCGTGGTATCTGTGACATGTTGGAGTTTAAAAAGTGTGGGGAGAAAGACTAGTGAGCCAAGAGGAAAAACTGGTTTTTGAATCTACGTTTCTAATTTGTTTCAAATTCTGCCACAGTCTTACATGTGAGAAATGACATTAAGGGCAAAGGGTGACGGTGCAGAGATAAAGCAACAAGAAGGTATTTAAAATACTTGCCAAGAAAAAAAGCACTCATCTGATAAAAATTTAGACAGGAAGGATGCCAAAAACCAGGAGAGACACAACGGAGAGATTTGATGAGGTGATTGCTGCTGCAGTTGTCAGGCTTGTCAGTAGAAAGGGTATGCCAGATTTTAACTCAGAAATAGTGTCAGCTTAAAAGTTTCCTCTTTTTTCACCACATGTTTCTAATTAAGATGACATTAGGAACCTACTTTTGGCAACTACAAATAAAACTGTTTGGGATTTTGTGTAAAAGATTAGGTAGAAGGGTTTTTCAATATCTTAAAATAGAGAAAGAAAAAGAAACCTGTTATGAAAAGCAAACCCCCAACAGCTGGTACAACTGCCAAAATCCAACAATAATCTCAATAAGGTTTTGAATTTGAATAATGGAGCATTAAAAAACCAAAACAAAACAAAAACAACACCAAAAAAACCCAAACCCTCATTAAGTGGAATTTGACAACTTTAGTGAAGCCATTTTTCTGTTTTACCTTGAGCAACTTTTATGAAATGCTCTTCAGATTAACTGCACTGCCATAGAAAACTATGAAAACGAAGCTCATTTTACCATGAAAAAAAATGAGACAGACTGAAACCTAATTTACTTGGCATTCACAGTTTTTGCAATCCCAGTTTTCAGCAGTTTTGCATGTTATTTTTAAACATCTTACTACTATTACGTCCTTTGAAGTAATTTACTGCGTTACATCTCATACATGTATTTGACTAAATCTTAGGCACATTGAAAGACTCTTGCTTTAACTAGGAGAAGCCACTCAAAACGAGTTACTGAAATGCCCTTTTATATTAGTACGAGGATGTTTCTAACACTAGGGCCAGCCTTTGGGACTGGAAGATGCAACTGGAAAGGATAAGTTGGCAATTTACAGCCTGGATCTTCAGCTGGGGTTAGACACAAGATTTGGCTGATTTACATGATGCAAGGATCTGGAGCCATGTTTTCACTGTAATGAAGTCATAATTTAAAATAAATAAATAAATGAAAATTTTAAAATTTAACAGGCATTTCCAGGCTAACAAGAGTGAAGCCCCTAGGGACTAATGAAGTCAATGAGGTTTATAAATCATATATTTATAATACATACATAGTAAATCTCGTCTGTGTAAGAACTGAAAAGACATCATATTATCTAAGCCTCTTCAAATTCAGCAGCCAGTCAGCATTGTATTTAATTACTGCATCCAGTGAAGCTATACACACCCCCTACCCACCCCAAGCCTGTTAAACTTCTATTCAAAATTTTGTAAGCCAAATAAAAACTTTCAGCACTGCAAGAAAGAGATGTCTATTGTCATACGGTTTCTCATTTTTCACACAGTAGATTCTACTTCACTAAGCATAACTGATCTGGCTCTGGTCAGAATTACAGGTGGACTGAAACTACACTGGATGTGGCTAAGGACTTGGGAACCAGTTACATGAGGCATGGGGCCTTATAAAAAGAACACAGTTCTACTCCTCTGATTTCTCTTTGAATGATTTAATGGCAGTAGAAACTATTTTATTACCACATGGAGGGAATAGCTGGTGCACAGAGAAGGTTTCCCTGTACTACTTGCTAGGGTGGGGACACATCATGTCCTTCTGCCTTTCAAGTTAGTATATTACTTTGCTGCTGGAAATAGCAAGCAGAGAAGGAAGCAAAGATTTGCCCATAGCCTACACACATTCAAAGGAAGAAACAGAATGTACCATGAATATCATGTTTCCTTCATTATGTCTAGAAAGGAGATATATGGATGCAGCTTGAGAGAGTGAGGAGTCACCTGCAATCACCAAGCCCCAGGGTCAGAAGGAAATATATTCTGATTAATGACACAAATGCAGACTCAAAAAATGTGACTGTATCTCTTTTCACATTTCCTTTTTCCTGGAGAAGTCATAAGCACCATATAAAAGAAAACAACAATAGACACAATACCCACTGGAAAAGTGAAGGGAAGCATAGCTACCTCTTGCAACAGACTATAAGGGAGATTCAGGTCATTATGCTATTACAGAAAAAGCAGCAGTTTTGACATTCACCTAAACTAGTCAATCTGTCAGTGGAGAAGAGCTTTTAGTTTTGTTGCTGTTTCATTTGAATGCAGCTAAACTGCTTTTAGAAGTTGAGCAGATTTTGACATACTTAGCACTGTGGCAATGGGCTTGGAATATCAAGATTTGAGATATCTGTTAGTGAACTTTGGTGAGTAGCTCAACTGAGATATTCCCTACAAGCCCTTTCGTCCAATATTTCAGATTTTGCCTATTGTTGAAAACAAATGTTCGTAGCTATCTCTGCATACATGCACAGGGTCAGTGCAAAGAAGTAGACCATTTGATGATGTTCCACATTCAGGACAACACTGAATTCTACAATGTAGTTTTGTTGCTGAATCTATCAACCCTGCAAGCCATGACAAATGGCCACTACAGATAAACCTGTGACTATTTAGGATGCTAATCCCCATTTCAGTTTCTAACTGCTTTTGACATCCTCTGCTGAGGGTCACTATCATTACATCTGAACTAGTGGAACAGCCTGTGCAAGACCCATCATCTGCTCCACTATGAAGTCAGCTGACTGAATTTGCAAAATCTTCAACAGTGAGTTTAGCTAACCTCTTCCAGTTTAGCTGTGATGCAGATTAACCTTCTGACTTTGCACATAATTTGTAACATTGCAAACCAGTGCAGATGTTTCTGTAGTGACCATCACACCACAGAATTAGCTTATATTGTTCAAGGAGATGCTGTGCCTAGATTTAGAAAAATCCTGTCTGTTGTCATAGGCTGTCTCTCCTCTAGAGAGATATATCCATGTTTACATAGCCATATCACTATAAAAGATAATGGAGGAAAGGTTTCCATTACATCCTTGACATGAAAAGGTCAAGAACTCAAATAGAACATAACTCAGTGTGATACGAAATAACTCCCACCTAAAAGTAAGAAGGCATCTCAGCACAGTGTAACACTACTTTATCTGTGGGGAGGAAGTAAAAACAGAAAACCTGCAGTAAGGAGTCAGTTATTGCTATTTGCTACAACTTGTGTATTGCATAACAATATGCGATGTAACATTCACTCTTGAGTACTTGGGTTTGGTCCTGTTTCCTTACAGAATCACAGAATAGTCAAGGTTGGAAAAGACCTTGAAGAACATCCAGTCCAACCATTAACCTAACACTGACCGTTCCCAACTACACCAGATCCCTCAGTGCTATGTCGACCCCACTCTTAAACACATCCAGGGATGGGGAATCCACCCCCTCCCTGGGCAGCCCATTCCAATGCCCAACAACCCGTTCTGTAAAGAAATGCTTCCTAATACCCAGTCTAAACCTTCCCTGGAGCAGCTTGAGGCCATTACCTCTTGTCCTATCGCTTATTCCTTGGTTAAAGAGACTCATCCCCAGCTCTCTGCAACCTCCTTTCAGGTAGCTGTAGAGGGCGATGAGGTCTCCCCTCAGCCTCCTCTTCTCCAGACTAAACACCCCCAGTTCCCTCAGCCGCTCCCCGTACGACCTGTGCTCCAGACCCTGCACCAGCTTCGTTGCCCTTCTCTGGACACGCTCGAGTCATTCAGTGTCCTTTTTGTGGTGAGGGGCCCAAAACTGAACACAGGAATCGAGGGGCGGCCTCACCAGTGCCGAGTATAGGGGTAAGATCCCTTCCCTGTCCCTGCTGGCCACGCTATTGCTGACACAAGCCAGGATGTCATTGGCCTTGGCCACCTGGGCACACTGCTGGCTCCTGTTCAGCCGGCTGTCAATCAGCACCCCCAGGTCCCTCTCTGACTGGCAGCTCTCCAGCCACTCCTCCCCAAGCCTGTAGCGCTGCCCAAGGGCAGCCCCCGGCATTTGGACTTATTGAAACTCCTCCAGTTGGCCTCAGCCCATGGCTCCAGCCTGTCCAGGTCTCTCTGCAGAGCCTCCCTACCCTCGAGCAGATCAACACTCCCACCCAACTTGGTGTCATCTGCAAACTGACTGAGGGTGCACTCCATCCCCTCGTCCAGATCATCAATAAAGATGTTAAACAGGAGTGGCCCCAAAACTGAGCCTTGGGGGACACCAAGCAAAGTGTGTGCCCATCCAAGCTGTGAGCAGCCAGTTTTACCAGGGGAATGCTGTGGGAAATGGTGTCAAAGGCCTTACAAAAGTCAAGGTAAACAACATCCACAGCCTTTCCCTCATCGTCCTCATGCTGGTCACCCTGTTGTAGGAGGAGATCAGGTTTGTGAGGCAGGACCTGCCTTTCATAAACCCATGCTGACTGGGCCTGATCCCCTGGCTGTCCATTATATGACTTTTAATGGCACTCAAGATGACCTGCTCCATGACCTTCCCTGGTACCGAGGTCAGACTGACAGGTCTATAGTTTCCTGGATCATCCTTTCTGCCTCTCTTGTAGATGGGTGTTACATTTGCCACCCTCCAGTCCAATGGGCCCTCCCCATTTAGCCATGACCAGGTAAATCATGGAGAGCAGCTTGGCGAGCACATCTGCCAACTCCTTAAGCAGCCTTGGGTGTAACCCATCTGGTTCCACAGACTTGTGTGCATCCAAGTGATGCAGCAGGTCTCTGACCACCTCCTATTCAACTGTGCTGATGTCATTCTGCTTCCCCTCCCCATCGCCCAGCTCGTGAGGCTGAGAGTTTCACAACATATTTTATTTCTTTATTACCACACAATTAATTTCCCTACTTTCTCACCCTCAAACTGAATAACTCCCATGTTTGTTGCATATATTCATATAGCCAAGCAATGAGAAATGTACATATATGATCGTACCAGCATGGACTTTACATACGTTATTCTGTGAAAAGCCCAGTTTTCTATAGGCAAGAATGTAATGCTCCAATTTTTCACCACATCCTCCTCCATCTCCAGATATTCCCTGACACCTAGCTCTTATGCCATCATACTACAAACCAGTGTTCACCCCTTATCTCCTGTGAAATCCCCCCTAGCAATCTTTAAAGACACTAATGATGAAAAATTAGAGGCCTTGCAGAATGAGAAAGAGAGTTGACCTTTGCCAGTGTGAACTGCCCATGCTTGAATGGAGTTCTGTGCACATTCAGCAAAATTTTTCAAGCCTGTACAGCTTTGGTAGATGGCCAGTATTACCCTAGCATTGCTTTTTAGAATAAAATTGACAATCTTTAATCCTAATTTGAGTTCATTGAACAGCACAGACATTTGGGATTGTGCCATTGTGCAGTAAATTGTACTCCTACTAAGTGAAAAGATGAGAGAAAGAAATACACTTGGATTTTTAAGGCCAAAACAGAACAATCTTTTTCCTTTATAATCTAGCCAGTATAAGGATGAACAGAAAACCAACTCAAAGGAAAGACTAAAAAGAAACAAAGGGTAGATGGCTAATATAATAAGGATTAGTCATGGTCACTGTAAAAGCTATTAGAAATGATGCCACATAACTCAGTCCAGAACATGTCCTAGGTTAGAAATATGCACTCAAATCTGACAAAAATGATTTTTAACTGAATGTGACTATAACTAAACCTAGTTACAATTGGAATTTGGAAGAAAACATTTAGGATTGTCCAAATTAGTATGATTATTTACAACAATCAGAGCACAGTAAACACTTCCTAATAAATCAAAATGTTTCATTAAACTAGAACAGAGATATATTTTGGAAAATTACTCTTTTGAATATGTTATAGAATATGTAAGAAACATATTATTAGTTATCATGAACTATTTGCAAAACTCTGCTATATCTTGGCTCTCAGGCATAAATTATAGTTAGAACTTCAACCTGCTGCTCTATTCCCAAACTTGGTTTTTTGTACCCTTTCTAGGTTCTCACTCCAACACAGACTTCTGTGGTTTCATAAATATTAGACTTCAGTTTTTCCAAAGTTATACTGTCCCCTTCCATTTCTATTAATCAGAAACAAAGCAAACAAACCTTAATTAATACAAACAAACAAACAAAACCAAACAAAAACCCCACATAAACAAACAAACTCTAAGGGTATACCAAAACAATACCCCCCCACCCCCCACCCCACAAAAAAGAAAGGGCATTTACAAAAAGGAGAAACCTCGGTCCATTTTCAGAATCTGTTTGTGGTAGCTGTTGCATTGTTGTTTTTATATAAAGACAGGGGAAGGAGGACTTGAGAGCAAATAGTGACTGACTAATGAAAGAGCCCGTCTTTCTACCACATGCAATACAAGCGATTGTAGAGACTGATTCAGATCAATTACTTATTCTGGAGACGGTACTCTAGGATCACAGCCCACTTCATATAAATACAGTCTGGAATAGAACAAGCAACGAACAAACAAAAGATGTAATAAATTAAAACCTTTTTTTGGAATTGTACATATAGGGTTATGTCATATAAAGTATGTTCACAGACATATATACTAAGTTTGTCAAAAACCCAGGCATACACATGTTCAGTTTTGCTTAATGATCAACACACAGAAATCTTGCCATACTAGGTTTGGGCTTAAAATTACTGAAGACCTACAGAATGGTAGATGATTTAAAAATGGGTTAGGAAATACTAAGTTTCAACTGTCTTTTCCAGATCAAGAGATGGGTCTCATCAAGAGAAAGTGGTGGGAAACTGGTTCAAAACGAAAAGATATGGCTCTTTGCATAACAAGTATAGACCTGTGAAATTCCTTGACAGAGGCTGCTTGACATAGAACCTTATATGAACTCCAAGGGAGACTGGAGATCTGTTACAGGGTAGTAAACAAACTTAGCTGAAAAAAGTAAAATGCTGGAAGAGTACTAAGGGGAAGTATCATATATACTTGCTCAGTTGCTCTCCAGACATCTGCTTTTAGGAACACTTAAAGAGAGAATATTGGGCCGGTAGGGAGCTTGTCTGAACCAGGGAAAGCATTCTGAGTACTTTTACATTATGCTTTGGGAAGCATGTGGTCATCAAGGTCCTTCACTAGCTTACTTCATTTTTCTTGGTGCAGTTCCCCATCATGCACAGGATTGGTTACCAATACAAATGCACCCTTTATAGTCCCTATAATGCCTTCTCAAAAGCACTAAAATTATCAATCATTTGGTTTCCTACTTTAACTCAAGAATTCACAATTAATTCTATTCTTTTGGAGACTATCCATATTTCTGTTTTCAATTATTTTGGCTAGTGGGTATCATACACTTTCTATGAAAGAATGAAAAGCTCATTTCCTCAGAATATATTTCTGTTTGCAAACCAACCTACCATTTTAACAACCTGACTGGTATAATTTCTCTTTTAGAAATGGCAAGGTAGTAACAGTTGCCATAATTCTGCATAGGTTCTAATGATTTTCAAATGCTCTTCTCTGAGGTCATACTTCAACCATTTTAAAGACAAATATCATAGTACAGATACAGTGCCATGATACAGATACCTATCAACACCTCAAATAAAAGTGGAGATGACAGCTCTGCTGAACACAAAAGCAATATTTTCCTACACAGATCACCTCCATGATCAGAAGAGTGACAGACACTTCTGACTTCCCACCCACTGCAACAATCTGGTAGTGACTTCCAAGTCCTATACAAATCTGTAGGATACCACAAAGAAATGCCTGATTACAACTGCTACAGCTGTTCAAAGTTGATAGAACATTTAATAGATTATTAATGTGTATGCTCTGTTTAATTTTCTGCCCTGCTGGCACTAATATTTAATCAGATTTTGGATATATTCTTCTCTAATAACTAAGTTTACAAAAACTTGATAATCATGTGCAGCTGACAGAAGAAATTACTTTTATTTTGTACTAATCATCCAAGTGCTTCATGCTATAGATTCTTGAACAGAAACATGTTTTCAAAAGAAAATCATAGCCATTTAATAGATTTTACTATTCCAGCCAATATACTCCCTCTAACTGTCAACATTTTCAAATAGATTTTATTTATGAGCATTAGAAATCCTCCCCCCCCCCATTTTGCTGTGTATTTATATCACCAGCTGATAATTTCAGACAGAGCTTGTCACTTCAGGTTTATCTTTAGAATTCTCCCCTTTTCAATTGCTCCATGCCTTCAATCTCTTTTCTTTATAAGAACTATTACACTGTAACTTTATAGAAAGTTTTTGTCTGAGCTCATCAAACCCAAAAGAATAGGAAATGTAATAAAAAGCCAATAGCTGCATTTTTAAATTATTCTAAAATGCACATTTCATTGGAAATATTTTCTAAGAATGCCAGCAATTAAGATAGAAAATGCTGCCACTATATTGTATGACAATGCCGACTCTCAATGCCTTCTTTTCAAGGCAGTATTTCCAACTATACTGTTCTTTACATTAAATATATTTTCCTTTACTTGCATGTGTCCTTAATATGATTAAAAACTAATAAATGCAACTAAACTAAGCCATCTAATTACAACATTCCCTTGGATCATCCATCACATGGGAAATCTTGTATTCATATGATTAAGTACTACCTTTTCTTACAAGCAGGATTTATCCCCTTTTATCTTTTAGTACCTTGAATACAGCCAGGATGAACAAAGCAGAACTAGTTTGATTTTAAGTATACAGTGACTTAAAAAACTCAGTCCTGCAGGGGTCAGCAATTATTAATGATGGGTGAATTTCAAAATTAGCCACAGAATGATTTAAAAGGCATTTGTTCTTGAATGTTCTTCCTCCTTTTGCTCAAATAAAATAGATTAAGAAGGAAATTAAATTCTTCAAGAAATAAATTTTGACTCAAGTGAGAAATCACACTAAGAAGCTAATTTAAGAAAGATGAAATTAATTTTGGTGACATTTATTCTATTTAGCAAAAATGGTGACAAAACATATAGTAGCTCTGTTACCATGAGATAAGAGGTTAGTAATTTAAGGCTGGGCATAGCTACAGTCTACAACGATTTAATCCTTCTGGTACAACATCCTTTGTGACCTATCATTAAAGGTTTAGAGTAAAACTGACAATTATTATTAGCTGGTAATTGGATTTTGGAGATTCAATATAAATTTAGGATAATTTAAATGACTGTTGACATTGGAAAGATTATGTAAACGCTCTGAACCAGCTGTATTTATCAATTTATTTGGTTGGATAAAAAGCCCTAGCTTATCACTAGCATCTGAAACAGAATACAAAATGTGCAAGATTACTGCAGTATTCTTTTTCAAATTAATAAATAAAAGCCTACAAAGAGTAAGAAGCTCTCCCTTAGAGGTCATGTAGACCATATTAGCATCTATCAAAATTTTAAACTGCAAATCTCAATTACAGTAGTTGGAAAGCAAATTTTTGCAAACATGCTATTCTTAAAACAGAAATTACTAAATCTGTGTCAAAAATACATGGTATTCCTAGAGAAAAATGAAAAGAGTATGATGTATTATTTTATCATGTGAATTTTTAATCATCTATCCCAAGTTTTAGAAAGTAATAATAGAACTGAAAACAGTCAGTCTTTACAAATTTATAGGGCATTAAAAATGGTTTTCCTTATGGCTTCAACATTCTGGTTTCTGTAACAGTGGCATATATATGCATGTACCAGCCCTGCCTATAACTCTGTACATTGGAAAAAATCAAGGTTTCTTTGCAGGCAAACCACACTTTTTGTGCTTGGTTCAAAAACATGGTGGCATCTAAGATTTGCTTTCATGCATTAGTACACAGTATCTCAGCCAAAAGCATGAAGCCACCAATGTTTGATTATCCATTATTCTTTAATAACCACTTTCTTAAACAGACACTTTGGCATAATTTTGAAAGTGTCCTTGCTAATATCCAATACTGAAATAATAAACCCCAGCCTCAGAAGTGGAAAATTTCTCTTTTCCTGATATTTCTCTCCCCAGTACTTCTTTCCCTTCTGTTGCTATTACCAGTGCCCTTTACTTCCTACATGAATGCTACAATAGACCAAAATCTCTGGGTGTCATAAATCATAACTGTCCTCCAAGCAGCAAGTACATCATGTAAAAAATACACTCTGAATAAAACTTTCAAGACCTCAAGATCCAAGGTCCATTTCAGAACATCATAGAACAGATGCATGAATTCACTGTGCAAAAACTAGAACTACTCCTTTAATGGGTATAAAAGAACCAGCACGGGGGTTATATTAGTTTTTGCTAAATAGGACTGGTGGAGTAGATTACGGTGATCTTCACTGAAGAGCCAACATTCACACAGAGTTATCACATAAAGGTGTGTAAACACATCACAAAATCACTTCCTATTCCAACCACAGCAGAAACAATGTTACTGCAGATACTGCTTTGATCTAAGTGCTCTCAAACACTAAAACTAGTCACCATATTCATTTTGCTGAAGTGTTCAGCTTTGTATTATTCCTGATGTACTCAAAGTCTGTTTGGTTTTTGAGCAACTACTAATTTGCAAATATTTTATTTATTCTTTGTTAGGCAACACCGCAAAAATGAGTGCTTATAAATAAGATATTAAATCCTTGTTTTGGTGTCCAGCAATTTTCAATGACATAGCCAAACTGACTAAGAACTGCTGCATACCTCATCTCTAAAAATCAGCCTGCTTGTTTAGGTGTCTAAAGGGATGGGGGGGGGGGGGGGGGGAGGAATTTAGGACCTGTTAACAACTGATGTAATTATTACTGGAGGAATACATTTGGAGTACAGAAACCACTTTATTCACCCTACTAAACCCAGAAATATACTCCCTCTTCCTGAACACCATTTATTTGCACTTTCTCTATTTTCAGCCTATTATGGCTGTAAAGGACAAAACCTCTATTTTAGAAAGGATTTAAATATCCTAAGATCTGTGTTCAGTCCACCTGAGAACATAAACTATAATATTGATATCTTCCATGAGAGAAAATTCCAGAATAAATCAGAAAGAAGCAGGTATGGCATCATTCAGATGCAAGGCAAGACATGGTTGCCTATCAACTGTCAGAGGAGGGAATATAAAAAGAAAATATCAAACTGATTTAAACTATCTTCTGGTTTGGACATAAATCCCACATCTTGATTAGGAAGAGCAGTCTAGAAGAGGCCTCCCACAGGAGGAAGCCATATGAGATATGTACTGAATTGATATAACACATCCACATTATGGATATCCCTAATGACCTCAGAACTTTGGTATGTACTTTGAAGCATGTTGACAGAAAAAAAAAAAAAAAAAAGAGGAAGAACATGATGACAGCAGCAGAGAGTTGAAGTTTCATACATTTCCATACTCAAGGAAGACAGTCAAATAAGCTAGGCCAAAGAGTTTCAAAATTAAAAAAGCAAGAATTGCAAATCACAGCTAAATTGTAAGTGCAATCTGTATCACTATGAATTTAAAGCAGGTATATTCACAGTGATCTCAAATTCCTACAATGCATAAACCAAAAAATATAGTGAGAGTAAAAAATATCTTGGGTGAGAATATCTAAATCTGAGATGACTCAAAAACAAGTTAGTATTTGGGTAGTAATGGTCAGTAAAGATCCAGATTTTGAGAAAAAATTAGAACTGGTAAAAGGGGCCAGTTGTTCAGATCCCACTGCTCTGTCTTCTTTACTTAGAGAAGAGCAGATCACTGAAAGAGCAGCACAACTGGAGGATTTGGCAAATTGTCTGGAGAGGATAGGGGGCATACTGAATTTTCCTAGTTCTAAGGACTGTCTATTTTAATATGGCTAATGACATATGCAGCAGTGGATTCCTGCAGGTCTTTTTCTTGCTCTTAGATACCCAACAAGCTTTTTCTGGCTAACAGAGTCCTCAGACACCACTGCTATTCCTACCTTTGCAACTTCAGAAATGTATAACTCAGCATGCTCCTCTCAGAAGCTACTCAAGAGGACCCACAAGAAACTTCAGACTGTGTGGAAGTAGGCTACTTGTGTAATTACTAATGCCATGAGTAATTTCACAAATGAATCATCTGCGCTTTGCAGAGTGCAGTGTGTACATGCACGTGTTTTCTGGTCCAAACAAGGATGCTGCCTTCATCTTCACAGTTCCATATAATTTTGGTAAATGACTAATCCCACAGGTCCTCATTCTATTTGTGATCTATAAAGACAGGGGACTACTTCTACAGAGAATACCAGTGAATCTCAAAGGTATCTTCACTGCTCAGGATCTGGGACCCACCTGACTTTTTTTGTGTGTTTCCTTCTACTTGCCCTATTCAATACCACCACCATTTATCTTCCAACAGGCCTTTATTCCAGACCACACATTTTAGGAACTAGTAATGACTGTAAAACTGTCTTTGGAGCTATTTGAACCTCTGACCTTTCAAACATAAGATGATCTATTACTGTTTTTCTTAAGCAGGTGATGTGCAGGTTCAGAGATAAAAATATCTGAATATCACCATTACTCACTGGCTTATGGCCTTCACTCTTTTAATAATTTCCAGTTAGCAAGCATTATATCACTGTGGTTTTCAGTTACAGTCAAGAGCAACCAAAGACTGAATGAAAACAACTAATTAGCCCGGATCAGTCATTCCATGACTTCCCACAAAGTACCTAGTCTATATAATTTAGTAATTTACAATTATGCAGATAATTAACAATGTTTTCTGAATTTAATAACAGAGAGGATATGTTCCAGATTGGGGGAGGGAAGCAGGTAGATCTGCATTTCTCCTCAAACTAGCGCTGTTATCGGTCATCGGCAAAACTTCTCAGTTGTGAAATCAGAAGTATCCTTTGTCAATGTATGCTTATGAATCTGCTTTAAAATTTTGAATGGGGTCAGTAATAGCAAAATAAGTCTCTACACCTATAACATGCACAGATACATGCACCTTGAGATGAAATGACTATGAATAAAGAACTGTCACCACACCTTTTATTGCTATGCCCTCATCTGCTTGGAGGCACAACCTAGTAGTCAGTAGTTCGGCACTCAGTGGGGAAGATTTCAAAGAAATATGTAAGTAACAGAGACAGAAAAATATCCATCCAGCTGATGAGTCCTGCCTTTTCACTTGTCCTGTTTGTCTTGTTTTTCAATGTATTCCACTCCTATTGGAATCTTATTTCACTAATGCAGAATTTCTCTTCAACTTTCTACAGATTTTTCATAGTTCTGAAATGTTAACAATGTCATCCCTCCTTTCTCTTCTTTCCTTCCTCCCGTATAGAAAAGTTTACATGCCCCCAAGAAAGTCTGAAATTTGGCACCAATTTTCTTCCCTCCCAATATGAACCTATAACATTCAGATGACTGATCAACAGCACTCTCTTTAGTGCAAAGTGAGAGCATGAATAACATCAAGCACTATGGATTTTTTGCTTTCTCCTTAGAAAAGGATATGTGACCTTTAAAACCTCTGTTGGTTTAAGAGCATCAGGAGTTCAAGAGTAGAATTTAAGTCTTCATAAATCATTGCCAGTTTTAAATCCCATTTTGTCTGATCTGAAGTGTGCTAAACATAATTGCACATTGCAAGAAACTAAGAAACACACACTGGGACACTAGTAAATCAATCTTAAGAGACCCTTTAAGACATCTTGAACTAATGTCTCTAACTTTTTATATACTGTTGCTCTGTTTGCAACCTCCACCAGGCATAAGAAATTAGACATTTTTAGGGTTATTAAGCATAACATTTTCACAGCAGATCAGCATGAAGTTATTTGGCTGGGACACAGGTGTTTCTTTAATTGTATAACATTTGGAAAATTCACTGCACTCTGTGACCTTCAGATCACACTCCTACTTGTGTGGTTTTGTAGTCTCACACAAAGTAACAACATAAGGACACAGGTTGTCTCTGGACTTGATTAAGTGTTTTCTTATGTTCCCCTTTATTATGTTTTCAGTGTTTCTGGAAGCAGCTAGCTGTTTCAGTATTCCTGCAACAACATACGTTTAAAGAGCTGGCAACTCCAAGATGGGAAGTTGTGCTAGCTATGAACAAAGACTGTTGCAAAATTCAGACCTATTTTATGCTGATGAGTTGAACAAGATGCAGCAAAATGCTGCATGAGCAAATTTATATATTACATCAACAGCTGAGAGCATAATGATGGAACAGTTCCCACAGCATTTTAATCTTGAAGTGCTGTGGTTCAGCTTTAGCTGCTTTCCAGGTAAGTATTGGGCTGGCAAGTACCTGTTCTCAAAATACTCTAAGTAGAAGTTATATTATGATAGTTATGTTCATGTATCACTAAATCCTGATCAAATGTCTACAGTGGGCTAGGGGAAACCGAAGCTCTAGATTCAGTTCACAGCTCTATCAGCAATGTTCTTCACATCAATTCACACTGCCATGAAGCTAGATAAAATACATGTCATGAAGATTAACTCAGTACAATTTGCAAAGTCTTAGAAATGTTTTGCAAAACATGTTAGATGAGTAATTTATAACATTTCATACAAACCTTCTAATAAAACCCCAAAACCAGATCACTTAAGCTCATCTGAAGAAACTGAGCTAAAGCCACAGAGAAACCAACAAAGAGAAAAAAAAAAAAAAAGAAAAAAAAAAATCAAATGGAGACCTTGCCAACAGGCAGGCAACAGATTAGCTAGATGCAATGAGATATTCCTTAATGAGCTGCTTAGATAGTTTTATAGGTTCACATACAACAAGGCAAGATTTGGCTGAATTCAAGAAGCCTTTCTACCCTTCCCTAAGGTGGTATTTTTCTCCTTTTGAACTTCCGCATATATAGTCTAGAAGGTCTGCACTTCAGACACTTTAGGCCAGACAAGGCCAGCTAAGGGATGAAATCAGAAACAAAACGTCACCATTAGGGCTGTGTAAACCTGACAGTAATGGTGACCCTCGGGAAGAAATCTCACATTTTAATGAGAACTCACAAGAATGAAAAGGTTCAGGCTACAGATGTCACAAAGTAAACTCTTCCTTCTCAGTTACTAGTTAAAAATCAGCACCAAAAAAGAATTACTGAACCTCAAGTCATGACAGCCTGATACATTCTGGCGCTAAGAGCTGTCCCCCCAATTTGAAATGACTAACAAAGACGTTCATTAAGAGTCTTTTTCAATACTATTATGCAAGAACACCAAAACAAATAGAGCATAACATTGAGAGGAAAGATTTGATGAGCAGAAAAGTTACTGAGCCTTCCTGAGGCAGATACAATGTAAAACTACACCTTAATTGTGAAAGAGGCAGCTGAAACATGCCCTATGAACGTTTCCTCTAATGTTTTGCAATAGACAAAAACACGTAATGCCTTTATTAAACAGCATGAAATCTATTTAACGCTTCTTTGAACGCACTAATTAGGTTTTGCATTGTGGAACAGAGTGATACAGTACTAACAGCTCCACTTAAAATGCTCCACTTAAGTTCCATGCTACTACTGATCACACAATGCAACAGAAGTCAGTACATTCTGTGAGAGACAGTAATGAGATTTTTACTGCTACTTTGGTCCCAATATTAAAACACATACACTCTTTTTAATATTAGGAACAAAATATTGACTTGCAGGAACTTAACAGCCAGTGGAACTCTCTTCTCCAGTTTGTTACCTTTAAAGGACAAACACTACTTCAGAACACAATTTAGCCTGAATTCTGAAAACTGTGAAGTACACGCTCAGTTTTATGTCTCCTTGAACTCATTGCATTCCATGAGTGCAGATGAGTTAACTCATGCACCTGAGGTTAAAAACTTTCATAGTTTTGAAGCTTTCAGCTCCACTGTCTCCTTGATGAAGTTTTGAGATAGCAACAAAAGGAAATTCAATGTTTAAATATTATTATTTTGTCTGCCAAGTAAATACAAAAAGGCAAGTTCAGAAATGCTGTATTTAACATATGTTATCTAAATAAATAAATCATCCTAAGACATTGTAACAAACAATGGGCCATTGCTGTGCTGATTTAGGTAACAATGCAGTTGTATTTTTATTCAATATACTAAAGATTAAATGCAGGATGAAAATGTTTTAAAATGGAGTCTTCATGGTTGGAAAGCTGCAACTTCCACTTCTTTCATGAAGCAGCTGCCTTGATGTGGGGGAACCTATATTACAAGCTTCTGTGAGTTGTTACAGAAAGGGGGGTGGCAGAACTTGCCCAAAATCCGAGATACATTAATAGAGTTCTGCCCAGGCAGGTGAGCCTGCCTACACACACACAAAAACCACCAAACCCTAAACTCATATCAGTCTCCTTTAAGCATACAGTCCCAAAGGAGGTTAAATGTTCCTTCAAATATGAACAATTAAATTGCAAAGACATCAGTGCAGCCTATGGTAACATTGCACACAGATTCCTGCTGACTCTTCACAGGAATGCACCTAGCGGTGATTGTGGCTTTGTGTTCAGAACAGAGTACTCTGGTTTACTGCTACCTGTGTTCCTGTTAGCTCTAAATACATGTTTCTGCCCATACATGGAAAAAGAACATCTTCAGTTCCCTCAGGTTTTGGATGGTTTGTTTTTTGTTGTTTGGGGGTTTCTTTGATGAAAACAAATCAATGGAGCTATTAGTAAATGAATATTATGAAATCTGAGAGAAGTATCAATAAATCATTCTGTGTATAGAAAATCAGTAAGTTCCTTAATGTTTATCTAAATGTTTATGTGTAAGTAAAAAACATAGTAGAGTCTCAAGACTGACAGTACTGGAAATACAAACAGTACTGAATATTAGATAATATGGCTTTGACTGTTAAGATTTATTTTATCAGTCTGAACTTTAACCTAGAACTCAATAAAATCCATATTATCTTCTCATAAACCTTTCCTGGCATTCAGGTTTCAAATATGTCCTGAACATGACCTGGGTGTCGGACACAAACAATAATCCTTTCTGGAAGCAATACAATAAGCTAAAAAAAAGGGATAGGAGGGTTGATCATGCAAAATTCTTCCCCATTCTGATGTATTTTTATAGGAAACGCCCATTTTCTCCCTGTTTGCAAGGGACTGCCAAGGCCTACATGAAGTTCACTCACCTTGTTTCAACCATATTGTACTAACTTGTGTGGCAGCTGCACCTGCTTAATGAAAACAGGGCCTCTCGGCTGCTGAAGTATAGCAGCTCCTAATTGCCTTTGTTCTTGGAGCTTCGTGGTAGTTGGGGCCTTTGGCTAATGGGAACCGCTCTTGACCACAGGTCAGTTTGGGCCTGGGTATAGATGGAGTCCCTGGGGGGAGCCATTTGGAGCTCGTTCCCTGGAGCAACATGCTGCGGTCAAGGACTCTCCCTTTGGGTCGGAACGCTGCCCACGTAATCTCCTGGAGGTGACTTGGGCTGCTCTGAGAAGGTCCTCAAGGTTGAGAGCCCTCACTTGTTAGGTGAGTGAGAGAGCGTTTTGGGTTGCTGTTAAACTCTGGGAGGTGGTGCTTTGTTCTGTGTTTTGGGTTGTTGTTAAACCCTAGAGAGTTTAAAAAAAGCTCACCTCCATGCCTCCCTTATGGTGCAGATGAGTGCTACCACAGGTGATATTACCAACCCAACCATAACCCTCTCTCTCTGGACTTAAGCACCTCCATACTTATAAGTCTATGATTAATATGGTGTTAACTGACTTTATGGATAAGGGATTCTACGCTTGCAATTAAGTCATCACAGACATAATCATGAGCTGTCAGACTCTTTGTCCAACATGTGAATAAATGCTTTCAAGCATTCACAACCTGTCTGGAGACTTTCTGCCTCAAGTGTTCTACTCCAGTACATTTGCCAGAGACTCCTGAAAGGAAGAATTAGAACAAGCAGCACTGAAATAACACACAGCTCCTTGTCATTACTCCATTCCCTCCAGGTAGGAGAGTTATGGCCTACACAAGAGGGAAAAGTGAACATGTCCCATCACAAAACTACCATAGAAATAGCAAGAATAAAGACAGATAGGCTCTAAAGAGAGTAAAAAAATACACATACAGTGTCAAACTTCCACTATCCCACAGGATACTAAGCAAACATCTTCAGCTGAATGTCTCAGTTACAACAACAGATCCAAGAGGAGAGAAAAATGTCAATCATAACAACAAAAGAAGCTCTTGAAAATACAAACCAAGACAAGAACTATCATAGGAACAGAAGAGTATCTCATCTGTGTGGGTGTTTCTTTTACTTAGTATCAAATTGTATCTCACCACGCATTTGCATCTGTAATATGAACTTAATTGAAAAGTTATTCCATTAATAAAAGGCCTTTTTTAATCAGGGTTATTTTCATGTATTATAAAATATATATATATAAAAATATACATTGTAAACCGTAATATATTATAAATATTTTATATCTATAATATAAAAAATATAGATGGCTAAATCACATCTCTACTTCAAAACCAATTTTTAATGTTAAATGTTATTGGAATTTTCCTTATTCTTATCAACTCATACAAACTGGCTTGCATGAGAGCAGATCTTTCTTCTCATCACATTAATACTCTTCTATAATTGCTTTAGCAGTTACACTTTAAGAGCTTAAGGTGTCACCTCTGCTACTTCAAACATCATGAGTCAAAAACTTGATCTGCTGACCGAAAGTTTTGATTTTCATGAAATAACTTTTCCAAAAGTAGATGTATACATTGGGAAGTTTTCTGTTCCAGGACTTGATTTTTGGTCTAAATTAAAGTACTGGAAATGTAATTACCCTACACTTTTTTTTTCCCCCCCCCCTAAGGATTTGAAAGAAAAAAAAAAGTACTTGTAATACCAATGGAAAAACATGACAGAGAAAATAGATGTGACCTTTCTAGCAAAGCAAGATTTGCTGCTGATTAGTCTGTCCCATTCAGTATTCAACCACAGTCAATAATCTTTCTTCTCTGCTGTAACATAGTCTCTGCACTTTGTCCTTTCAAGACTCCTCTGGGAAGGAAGAAGTTCCAATATTGTCAATTCCTGTTCAGTTTAGTGCTCCTCATTAAACCTCAACTTCTTGAATCATGTGGTAACAAGGAATTATTTGCTTTCACTAGAAATGCTTTAGGACTAAACTTTCCTAAGTTTTCCAAGTGCACTAGTTTTAACTCTTAGGAATTTAAAGACACATTTTTCAAGAGTCTGACTAAAATGTTTTGAAGGTCACTGTTAGGGAACTCTTTTGGCAAGTCCAATATAACCTACCCTTTCCCTTCCCTCCCCAAGTCTGTAGTTATCATAGCTAAAAAGCAACAGTATTGTCAAAATGTTAAGTACAGAGCAGCAAAAGTCATACTAAACTTCTAAACAACCAGCTTAATTAAGTGGTATACACAAGTAAACAAAGAAGTCTGTAATGTTTTCTTAGATTACTTTATTTGCTCCTACCCCTATTCCCAAACAACAAATATGTAGGAACGTTTCAAAAAACATAGTTTAAATCACAGATATTTGACACCTTTCTGAAGACTTCCACTTTATAGTAATTATTGTGTATTATCCAAACTGATATAATTTAAGCACTTGTTTATATCTAAACACCAGCTTTTAAGAAAAAAATCTCAAAATAGCTGGCTTGATCCTCTCAGCAACTGAGCTGGGCTGCTGCACAGGAAAGATGCAGCACAGAGAGTTTTTATTCTGCTCTTGCAGAAGCTGTCAGAACATAAGTATTTTCTATGCTGTTTCTCTAGTACACGTTCCTCTAGGAATCTTAAATCAATTGTGAACTGACACAGCACGGTAAAATTCTACCTTACCTCCCTTTCTCCCGCTGTTAGGAAGCCATGGCAGAAGAGAAAAAGATCCTCCTGACCTCAACATTGACCCCAGTCACTTTACATCAACAAGTGTTCCCATAAAAGGAAATCTCCACTGGCCCTTTACAGCAAGGATTCATCTTATTTTAAGAGCTGGAGTTATTGGGGAAGGAAGGCCTTTTGTTTTAACTGATTAAAAAACGTAAAAGGGAACATGATATGAAGTTATCCAGTATCTCCCTCCCCCTACCAATTTTTCAGTCAAACCCTCTTTTCCCATCTCCTGTATACATGAATAACTTATTTCACTTGGCTTTTTAACTTTAGCCTCCCCAGAAGAGCAATGTATTTTCATGTCACTGAAATACAGGATAAAGAAATCTGGATCCAGCTTATAATGTTAGAGGAATATTGCACTAGGTTTTGCACACTTGCCTAATTGAAATATGTGTTTCATCTCCAGTTCTAGTCAAGTAGCTGAAGAGGTGAATCAGTGGCTAAGATTAAAGGGTGTGCATACATGGTTAAGAGATTTTACTCAATCCCAAACCCATTCCAGCATTCATGCTAACACACCAAATTTGTGCTAATATTTGACATCTTAATATGTACCATATCATCCACACAAAGTTACACCCAACACACCAAAGGAAAGACAGTAATTAACTGCTGAGAAGCAGCAGTTGCCTTAAATCATCTTGCAGCTAGTGAAGCTAACAGTTAAGCATTGAACTCGGTGTCCACATTTCACAAAGCCAGTGGTTAGCATTAGGTCTAGAGTGTTGATCTACTTTCTCCACTGGAATCCTTCATGCATGCTGGACTTAAGCCTACATATGCACCAAAAGATTTACATATTCTTACAAGTTATATTAAGGCTTCACTAGGTTGCCTTTGTAAAGGTATTCTGAAAGCACTGAGCCCAGCAGCAGTGGCTCTAAGGAATATCAGAAGTGATAGAGCAACAATACCAAAGCATCCATATGACATTGGTGGGCTAAGTATAAAATCAGCCCATAAACTGTCCTGTAGAACACATCTTTTCATACTGCAGAACCAACAGATCCTGTTAGTTTGACAGCTGGGACCAAAGGCAGTCTGAACTCCTTCAACACATTAGCACAGATACTGTTGGACAAGTGGACATAACTCAAAACCACAAACTACTGGCCTGTTCAAACCTGAGCATCTCCCCATTGTTTTGAACACAAAAAGGTTTGTACAGCCACCTACTCCCTTGAATATGAAATATTTTGAAATCTATACAAAGGATTCATGACAAAAAGTACCACAGCTAGGCATGGAGGTTTGCAGGATGTGACTTCCAGGCTACACATGCAAATATTACTCTATCCACATGTACGTTAGACCACAATCCAGTTACATGAGAGCAGACTACTTCTCAAATAATAAAACATATTATGGTATTTTTTTTCATGAATTGCAGATTTGATTTTTTTTTTTCTTTGTTTTTAAGACTCAGGCTATATTCTCATACATAATAACAAGAGTGGGCATGGCTTAGCTTAAAAGAATTTCTGGTATTCATGAGCTTAAATACTGGCCTAGAAATGCAACAGGCTGCTTCTTTATTTAAAACATAAATTTTTTGAGTGTCTACAGGAAAAATCACAAATACATAAATTTATGTTTCAAACCAAGTATAAAACATACTGTGGTGGTTACCAGCAATATCCATCCTGCATGATTTATTCATAAACAGTGTAAGACCAGATAATCCATAACACTGCAAACAAACGTGGTCTGGTTTCATTCACATCCTCCATGCAAACAGATGCTTATCATATTTCTCTCAAAATAAAACAGATGTTCCACTGTTAAAATCCTGGGGATACAGGTTAAGAAAATTGCAATTTACAGTAGGTAATAGTATGAATATTTACTAGCATTACATGAAACATTATGTTTTTAATCAAAAACAAGACTGTAAAATCAGTCATTGCGATCACCCATCAGTTATGTTTTATTCTTGGCTTGTATCTTTACTAACATATTCATTATTTTAATGACAATTGTGGATGGCTGTGAAAGTACTAGGAAATATCAAAAAGTACCATCAAAAATAGACTCAAGATTTATGATTAACTGTATAATGCAGAGGTTTTAGAGCAATAACCCAAAGTAGTAATGAAAAACTTAGTTTTGCAGTTTTTATAAAGGTGGCCAAATCATTAAACAAACAATTAGTGCTTGCAGCTCTTCTAAGCTCTCTCAGGGACATGAACTTGAACACAGTCCAGAAGTGACTGAAAATCATTCCTCGCTTTTACGGTAGCCTTTGCAAACCCCATTTAATAAAATCACATCATTCTGGTTTTGTTCTGAGCAAGCACTTTGTACTAATTTACCAGTCTGAGCTGGATAAAGGCCTTGAAATAAAGAGAAAAGAAGTAATTGTCCTTTGAGACAGCAAAGGCTTTCTAACATGACCACAGTAGATGAAGATGACCTGACAGAGAAAAAGGAAAAAGCACTTCCTTGATACAGCATCTCATAACTCTATTGGCAAGAAAGGGAAAAAAAGCAAGTGCTACTGTAGCAGTAACACTGTGGGTAAGCTTTAAGGACCAGGCATGAGAGATCAGTATATAACTAAGGCAACTATTCTCTTTTCCTCACACACATTCTATATAAAGCTAATTATACAGAAGTATTTCTGTTGTTTCTAACACAGCTACAAAGCACACAGGATATTGCACTTTGCAAATCAGGGGGACTTAGGTATTTACCAATACTGACAGAAGTGGTAAATACTGAAGTGCCAGGTTCATTTGGATTCCTCACAGGAAAGGAGGAGTCTTGACCTGAAATATAGATAGTTACAAACAGAACACAGCCATAGAAAGTTACCTACGAGACCTTTATAGTAAAACACCTCCCCACCCAAAATTGGCTCTGCTCTCTTCCTGCCCCCAAGTCTGATGGCAAAAACTATCGTGGCAGTTGCTCAGGATACTAATGGCTATAATGAAAAAGATGCTGAGGTGACAACGCATCTTGTTCTTACTCCATCAGCCAGAAGAGTGCCAGCTAATTGAAAAAATGAAAAAAATACAGCACCATAAGACGCAGTATTAGGAATAAGGTATGGATGTTGTAGTATGAATATGTAGCAGATTAATTACCAGGGTCCATATCAGCCTCCAGCTGCATGAATACAGCTTTTAGTTATTAGTGAACACCTTAGAATGAATCTTACCAGCCCTTGCATCTATGCTGCACTAGAAGTATATGAATTGAGCAGTATTATTCATATAATCAACTTTATAGGCTGCTGGTAATTTTCAAGATCCAAGTCTACATACACTCTTTAAGCACCCAAACAACATTGTATAAAAGAGACAGATAAAATACACATAAAAATATCAAAATAGTAACGTTCACTCAGATTTTAAAAATTAACTTCTTGGTGCTATGAAATTTTGACCAGTGTCAGATATCCAGAAGGGAACAAGGACCAAAAACTGTAGAGCTGGAGGGGAAAGTGAAACCACCAACTCAGCTAAATAAGAAGATGCAAAGGACTTACTAGAATAAGCAGAAATAATAACACTTTTGACTCAGTTCTACCATGAACAGATGAGAATAGAATTGATATTAAAAACAATGTGCTTGTTCAATATTCTTAGCTTTTCTGAATAGCTGAGACAGCAAGATGCTAAAGGCTACAGCCCTGGCTAAAAGCAACTCCGGTGGCTACTAGAAAACACATCATCAAAATCACCAGTTTTGGAAGTAATTAAAGCAAGTTTCAAAACTGTGTATAATGAGTACTATACAAAGTTACATCAAAACCATGGCAATGTTGTATAAATAATGAGGAGAAATCTCACTATTTAAAACAAAACAAGAAATCTTTTTAAAATAAAGAGGATTGATTGAAATAAGCTAAATAAAACTAGCTGTGATGAGAAAGAGAGTTTACTATGGATATGAAACAAGCAGAATCCTGATAGTGAAGCTATATGAAAAACTTGCTTAAACAGATAAAAATGCTAATTTGATTCAAGTTCTTTTATGCCCCACCTATTACTGATATAGGAAAACAAGCATAAAGACTGAGAGCAGTACATATATTTAGTATTAGCACTAGTAAATTATGCAATATACACCAGAAATTTGACCACTGTTAAAACTTTTAGACATTTAAAATAATTTTCAGATGTAAAAACTTTAAGATGCTTAAATTAGCTCAGCCCATCAAGATCTGTGACCCTTTTGATATTAATAGTCACTTAATCCAAATTGCAAATTTATAACTAGCCATTACACACCTTAAAGTCCTAAAAATACCAAGAAACTATATAATTGAGAGTTACATGCAGACATTTTCATTTTCCCTATTTCTGGCTAAAAAGTACAAAACTGTTGGAATGCAATGAAAACTGAAGTCAGTTCCAAATGAGGACTTCCACTCAACGTGTGGATAGATCACATAAATAGTGAAAACTCTGAAAATATTAAAAAAGAGGAAAAGGGAAATTAATGCTCCCTGCCTGAAATTTTAATGCCATTCTGTGTGCTCAGACCAACTGATTTCATACCTCTTGGTCAAACGGTACCACATTATTTCTCTGATAATACTGCACATCATCTGAATACTATTTAAGTTACTTTCCAGCTACTTCACATAAACTTTTTCTTTATGTTGTTAACATACTAAATAATATGTAATACAAGTACTTAAATAAACCTTTAATTATTTAAATTATATTTAACAATAATAATATATTAAGAAAATATTTGCTACTTGCATTTGCTACTTTTTTTTTTACTGACAGGTAACAGTGATCTCTAGACACTGTGTAGAAGAAAGTATCTACTAAGTTTTGTTACTAGTGTTCATGTAGATCATGATCTTATGAACAAACAAAGAATTAATTCATTTGAAGTAACAAATACAGATATAAAATCTCTTTACTACTCAGTCTAAAAAAGCTATAGTCTGTTTTGTTTAGATTTTCTGAAAAAAAGCCATGAACGTTATTAGCACATGTCAGAAAAGAATCTCTGTGCAGATCACATAAATCTGCCCTTCAAGTTGAGAAGACTTAGACATTGGTGTAATTTTAAGTGAAAGGACTTCACTGTACTTTTTACAATGCATTCCAAGTTATTTAGTAAATACTTTTGTCTTGAATCTAACTTGTACAATATTCTCAGATCTTTCATGTCTTTCATGAGTATATGCAAAAGCAGAAAATTGAGATTATTATTTTTAATATAGCCCTTCCTACTTGAACAATTAAATGATAAAGCCTTTTTTAGATAAAAAGTGAAACATTAACATAATCTTTAAAGTATTTTTGATAGGGAACTCTTCATTTTGTTTATTTTCAAAATTTAAAACATAAATTGCACTCTCCAAGACTTTGAAGCTCTTCTCGTTCATAAGAAAAAGGAATGATTGGTCCAACACATTAGATTAGATCAAATACAGACATGTACTGTGTGGCAAAGATCAAGGATCATAGGAATAAGCATCTTGCCTGAAGTTATTATAGGTCTTGGATAATTTTTACCAGGTAGTTAAGTACGTACACGCATCTAACATCCTTATTGTAAGGGTTACATACTTAAAGGATTTCTGAGAAAAGGCAATTGAAATATCCATAACAGACTGCTACAAAACCTGTCCTTTGTTGAAATTAATGAGAATTGAGTTGTTACTGTCTGTTTGCACAGGTGACTTAAGTTTTGAAATCCAAAGGGAAGTTTTCACACAAATGCAATTTAAAAATAAAAATAATAATTCCAGTCTTTTCCTTAATACAGTTTAAACTGCAAGTTCAGTTTTAGAAATGTAAATAGTCCCTAATATTAATCTATATACACTCCTTTTATTGAATCTAAGAGCAGGCTTGTGTTTGCAGTTCCATATGATTTAAGGCAACCCTATTCCATCTTGACCCCCATCAAAACAAAGTTCAGATTCAAGCTAATTCCTCTTACAGAATTCCTGTCCTTGGAGAGTCGTCTGGCTTACCCCACACCCAAAGAGGGTTGCAAACTGACATGCACTAAATGATTAAGCACAAATTTCTAGCAAGTTTATGAAATAGCATAGGCATGTGAACTCAGGTTAAACCCTCCTTGACATAAGATTTCATACAAATGCTTTTTGAAATCCAGCACAAAGATCTGAGACTTGAATGATAATTTTCAGGATGTAGTAAATCAAATACAAACCAACTTTAGAACTCGAAAGGTGTTCTGCTTAAGAAAAAGAATTTTCATTCTGTACCTTGCATTACTCCTCTTTTTATATCTCAAATTCTTTACCCATCCATGTTACTGAGCATTTTTTAAATTTTCATTTTAATAAAATGCTCACCTTTGGGGAAAATGTAACTAAAAAAATCACCCAGTAAATATTTCAGTTATGAGTAACTGAAAATCCACGTATAACAGAACCTGAACTACAGTTACTGTCACCACTTTGTGCTATGCAAGTATCAAAAAAAGTTTTCACAGATTCAGCTACATACTGGCACAACAGTCTAATCATGGTGGCTTAACTGTAAAACATGAAATGTAAGTAATAATAATAATGTTAATATTTCCGTCAGTAATTTTTTTATTTACTATAAAGTAACATCTAAATTTTAGAAGAACAGGCACATTTCAAAATATTATAAGGATTGAACTGGGCAAGTATGTTTCTTACATCTGGGAACTTGTAAATAACACACACCTATCTACTGACGGAGTTTTAGTATTTGACATATCCTACTAAAGGCACTGAAGAGCATACACATAGTTTAGAAGTAAGGTCAGCATCTTTAAATTAGGATAGTAATAGTGCTATTTAGAAGAATGTAAAAGTTTCTTCTGTTAATTACCCTGCTATAAGGAATTATTTGTCAAACCGTTTCTTGTAGCACCTTTCAAAAAATCGAATGCAGTAGATCACTTTAAGCTATAACATAAGCCAGCAAGTTCAGATGCATTTCCAAGATACAGCTGTCAAATATTAGTCCAGACTTCCCAGGAAAAATCAATCAATTTCTACACAGCTTAAGACATTACAAGAGACACTACAAAATAAAAAAAAAAAAAAGGAAAGATACATACATATATGTGGACTAAATTATGAGCCCTGTTGCAGGACTATATTGGGGAGGTTGAGGGAAGAAAGTGGATTATGGGAAGATTCGTCTCTTACAAGTGGGATAAAGTGAAGTTTTGACTGAGGGCCAGGACAAGGAAAAGAAAGGATAGGAGAGACATTGTAATCTGCTCTAGATTGGTCACCCAGGATGCTCCCCACTTGACTTCACCTATACACCAGAAGCCCTATAAAAAATATAAAGGTATAATGTGGCCACTCATCAAAACAATTTTCTTGGGAACTATTTAAATCGTGTATGAGAAATTTCTCTTCATCAAGTGAGATACATAAAAATAATAATGTAATTACTTTGTTGGCACTTTTTCTCTCTATTTCAGCAAGCTTCTGGTGTTTTTTAAGAGATTGCTATATAGTAAAATATTTCTTTTATCTGTTCTGAACCTCCACATGTACAAGTCCCAAAACTTTTCCAACTTTTGGCCAGCTGAAATCTGATGAAATACCACTGACATTATAAAGATCCTTTTCCTTCCCTTTGGCTTCTCCAACATATCTTAAATTGAGTTCAATATACATTCCAATGTTAATTTTAAGAATTATAAAAGCTTTCTCTTTTTATAGTTTCAGATATACGTTAAAATTTCTAAGAAACTTCAGTATCTGAAGATAAAAATTTCCAAAGTTCAGAAGCAAGCATGTGTATATGCAACTCAGCATAAAGACCAGGAGTATTTGGAAAAAACAATTCTTTATTTTGACTGATTCCAAATACTGGAAAAATGAAATTTGAGTCAACCTTCACTTCAAACTTTTGAAATGCTTTTTTGTCGTTATTAATGCTTCAATTCAGAGGCAGCAGCATTATCTGTGTTTACAATATTAGCTTCCATAGGGACATACAAGGAGAAAGCTAGAGAAAGTACCTGACATGTTTTGTATTATGTACTGATACTACGTACCACTTACACAGTACTTTCCAAGAAGGATAACCAGTTCCATTTTAATGCACAGTTTTTATATGTAACATAGCACAGAAATAAATTTATGTCACTTATTTGCTTAATTCAGCATATTCCTGTATACTTCCAATTTAAAATTACTATTTCCTAATTTCTAATTTTTCTTTTTTTTCAATATATTTTGCTCACTAGCTGTTAATACTGAGGTGGATAAAGAGCTGCTGAATGTGTGAGGTGATGAAAGATTCTTTGACACCTTATGTGTATAATACAGTTAGCTATTGTTATAAAATTGGTCTTGAAATAAATATTTAATCCAAATTATTATTGGGGTACAACCTTTAAAAAATGATCAAAGCGCATGTGTCTGCTATATTTCTGATATGATTTTTTAAAGACATACACAGGCAAAAGAATCTTAAACAATCTGACTTAATCCTAACATTTATTCCCAGTTTAAGATTTGTGTAATAGCCTGAGGAATTGCTTTCTTAACTCTTCAGTAATAAAGAATCAAGAAACAGATATTTTTTTCAATTTCATTCCATTACATTTTATGTCTACATTTAGATGTATCTGGGAAAATCTGAAAACTGACACCAGTGTGAGAGTCCCCAGGGATTCACAAATACAATTTCCATGCCACTCTGAAAACCGAGAAAAAAAATGGAAAATGTGAGCTGTTATAAATTTGAGCTAATCTCCTCCTGCCATAACCTAAAATG
This sequence comes from Athene noctua, assembly GCF_965140245.1. Lineage (NCBI taxonomy): Eukaryota > Metazoa > Chordata > Aves > Strigiformes > Strigidae > Athene > Athene noctua. The sequence continues at coordinate 41,933,716 of NC_134041.1, forward strand.
ATCGTCAGCAGTCAGGTAATCTTCTGGTATTCAACAGCATAAGACTAGCTTGTCTATGTGAGCCTCAGTGGCTGGTAAGAATATCAGTAACTCCTAAAATGCTTGCACAAGTAAATTTCTTTGCAACATTTCAATTCTGCAGCTGCTTGCTTACCTAAGAGGAAAAAAAAAAAAAAAAAAGCAGCTGCAGTTTAGAATGCCTGATATCGGCAAGCTTATTTTCAGGGTTCAAAATAAAGCAGCTCCAATGTTATGCTGAAGGTCAGTGACACAAGACTAGTAAACATCTCCAGTAAGCATGCTTTACTGTTCTATTTATGTATCCTAAAATATCATTGATTATGTAAAAAGAAATCCAACCTCATCCAATCCCCAGGAGGGCATGAGGAAAAAAAATGTTTGAATCTGTCAAGGTATTTTTCGATTGGTTCCATTTTCCAATGCACTGTACATCCTAAGTCTTATCGGAAGTTGATGGGATTTTAGTTTCCTGTGAAAACAAGGTCATTAAAAAATTTCAGCTAAGGATAAAAGGCAAAGATGATTATTTCAAGATATGTTAAACACAAAACTGATTACTATGATACCACTATTTTAAACTCTGAATTTCAGAATTCCAGCTATATTGCTATGGTTTCTAAAAGCTTAATTTTATTTATATGCAGAAATTTAAGCTCACATTATGTGGAAAAAAAATAAAAACCAACAAAAAACCCCAACAAACCCACAATCAAACTAACCACTTTCTTATTTATACAAACTAGGAATGCATGGTTTGTTTGTGTTTTTATAACCTGATATTTAAATAGAAATATTCTATGAAATTTGTCAATGAACCCACACATTAATGTTTCTAAGTCAGTCATATGGCTGTATATCTGAAACAGTAACACTGTAAATCCTACTCTTTTCCAAGTCTGTTTGTCTTTAACCACCAGCTGCTGGAATGAAGACATAATTTTTCTGACATACCTGTGTAAGTTTCCTGCTTTTTAAGAAAAATTTTAAAATTAACCTGAATATAGATTTCTTTCTGAAATTGTAATATAAAGGAAAGAATCCTACATAAGAGGTTTTTTGGGTGTGGGGGAGAGGGTATAATTTTGTTTTAAAAGTTTTGGGGTTAGCTTCAAGATCTCAGGGTTAAAGATCTCTTCATCAATTTTGAAATAGTGTCAAAATCATATTTCAGGTAATTATTCTATTTTGTCAAACCCTATTAAGCTGCTGTTGATATTCAGTTTGATATGACCTTTCATTTCCTGTAGTGTTGTCAATGCTTCTATAGAGTGTGAACTTACACATCCTTAGTAGATATGATGATACTGATTTGGTGGACAAATTAATTCATGGGTCTTAGTAATGCTACAGCAGTATACACAAGCAGCAGTCTTACAATGCAGACATCAGGAACCTCCTGTTAAAGCTAAATAATGAACTAAAACCATTTAGGCCAGACTAAAATGACAGCAATACTATGGTGAAAGAGATGAGGTTTACCATCGGTTGTACAGGGGCATTTTTTAAAATCACTTGTGCTCCATATGATATGTGCAGCAGTTTAGCAATTCCAACAAAATTTTAGAGAACTCTTCTCATTATTACACATGGATAATATACACCATTTACAGAAATTGTAATTTTTCTCCCTGATCAGGAATTCAGGTGTTGGGATTTGTTTTAAACAAATAACTGGGCTAGCGCAGTGTTGTTAATGTTTTGACATCACTGTTCTGCTCATCTCTGAAGCCAGGTGGTCACTGGTCATGAAAGATCATGACAGTCTCAGGTGGCACCATAAGCAATGTTTCAGAAGAGAGAAGTAACTTAAAAAAAAAAAAGTGTTGAAGTAACAACAGGCAGTATGATCATCAGACAAAAGTGACTTCAAGATAGAATAAGAAGGAGTTGAGAAAGACAACAACAGAACAAGAATTATAAAGATTCATGTAACCGAAAAGAAATATCAGTAATTATGATGACCATCTTATTGTTCCTATATGAAGGCCAGTACTAATCTTCTTGGCTGCAACTTCCCAGAAAGCATATACAAGACTACAATTACTGACTTTTTCTTAAGCAAAGAAACACTGAAAGCCAGAGAAGTCCTGGGTCAGGCAAATCTCTCCCCAAGTTGCTGAAGTAATCAGTGCTCTGAAATAGATAAAATTATAGCATTAACTCTTGACTCCACTATTATAAAAAGCATTTAATAGAGGACTGTCATCTCTGGCTAAGGACGCTATGCTTCTAATCAGCCAAGATCGATTAGGAATAAACACTGAATAATAAAAAGAGACACCCAAATGTCCAAATGTTTATTGGATGCTAGGATTTTATTTAGGTAAAAACTAAGAAAAGTTGATTGTTAACATGCATTTTTAGTCAGTATTTTTGATGAACCTGAACTAGATAATAGAAATCTCTAAATTTCTTTTAACTTTTCACAACACCTGAAACTATTGTTTGTTTTACAGCTCCAGCAACAGCAATAAAATGACCTATTGTTTTCCAGAACCACCTCTCAGTTATTTCTTACCTGTTTACTAAACAAATGTCCATTTCAGGTCTCCCATATGAAGCTTTTCACTTCAGTTAAAAGAGTAAACAAAGACTCAGATATATTGTCCTATGTCTGGATAGCAAAAGTAAGACTAGAACTCATTACAAGTAATTTAGTGTCAATCACAGATAACATTTCTTGCACTCTCAGGAACAGTTTCTAACATGAGAGTGTAGCACACGAGATCACACTTTATAATTCTTTTAATATATTCTTCTCTAGTGCTATCCTGGTTTTACAATCTTGCTATCATAGCATCACAGTTTTAAAAAGGAGCAGTTTCTTGCTAGCACTGAACTATCTGTAACAGAGTCCTATCACTAGTTACTGAGACAACAGTCTTCAAGTTGTCACCAAGATCATGTGGCCTTTTCTTTCCAGTGAACAATCTTGTTGAAAAATTGAGCTTTCTAGCCTTAGGCTGCTGAAAATAGGTCCAAAAAAACCCCTGTGCTCCATTGCTACCAAAACAAACTGTCAAAGAAAGGTAGCATTCTTCAAAATCCTGAATGACAGCAGTCTACACAGATGTTCATCTGAATGCAGAATGACTTAGTTGAAACACAAGAATAGAAATAGTCCATGAGGCATCAGACCTATTAGCTACCTAAGCCTAATAAACATTTGTCACACACTGACTGGTTCTGTGAAAAGTCCTGTCTGTATTCCAGGTAGGTGGAGCACAGAAGAATGTGTGGCATGGAGACTGGAGCATCAGCCCTCAAGTGATACAGCTTCCCTTTGACAGGTATGTCAGGTCATTTTAGGTCTCTCCTTCCTTTCCTGAATTCTGGATGATAATCCTGATTCATATCCCCCTTCCTACAGGTCCTTTCAGTGTGTTGTCTCAGATTGAGTTTCCCAGTTGAAGACATTTATTAATATAATTCTTTGTCAAGGTAGTAACCTGTCATTAGCTACAGAACAGTAAACAATGTCAGGTTTCTATCTTAGGAAAGTCCTTTGCTTCTTAGATTTTGGTATTTCTTTACATAGCAGATATGAATAATAAAAATGCAACACTATTTTCAAATTATGATAGCTAGAAAGGTCTATAAAGTTAAGTCTTCTTGTCAAAGATATTTTAGGAAGTGAAAACAACTAAGGAAGCAGTCACCTTTGCAGTGGATTGTTTTGTTAGGATAGCATGTTTTTGTTTTTACCTCTTCTGCTTATATATTAATATATTTTTATATTTGTATTATAAGTAAGTATATGGAATTCACTGCATTAAATTTCAAAATTCAGATTTTCAAATACAGTTTCCCAGACAGTCCATTTGCTCAGAGTTCTAATTTTCTACAAATTTCCAACAGCAAGAAAAGATACACTGTGTTATCTCTGAGGTGAATTACAAGACCTGATATATGGGTTGCCATGTTATGTTCTCCTGATTTTACAACATCAAATACAGAGTCCTCTCATCTTTACCATGTGCTTATTCTATAGTAAGGAGGGTCAACTGCAATATACCTAGCCATATAGGATATCACAAGCATTATTATGAGACAGAATATTGTCTGAGAAAACTGTTTGCCACACCCCTGCTGGCTGGGAATCATTCCCACTATTGACTTTTCAAATGAAATATTATGGAAAGGAAAAGATGGGGCAATGAGGTAGAATAAAGGACAAAAAAATGTTACATTTTTGGACATCCAAAATACACATCAGACAGAAAACTTTCACACCTTATAAATTAGGTTGCAAGAGCCTAGCTAGTTAGGAAGAGAGAAATCATGAAAAATGTCATCATCTCATCCAAGTCACATCACTGACTTTAAAGAAGTAAGCATTCATTAGATTGAATACACAGCACCAGAAGATTAACTAAAAATAGTTTGCTGCACTTTTCCCATGTACATAA